>NC_133485.1:146387-163175 GCF_025370935.1 Choristoneura fumiferana
AAATTGAAATGAATGAAAATTACAGTATTTAAACTCATTATATTCCTAAAAAATAACATAAAGCGGCAAAATACACGCTTCTTCCACCTAATGCGGATCGCCGAATTTGTTTCAAACTACTTCGGCTACTAACGTCGTCTTTAACATTAGTCTTCCGTCTACTGCGGCGGCCCCTATTAAGACGACGAATTGGGAATTTGGTGAAAAACATCTAGTTTTATCTCAGCAATTACAAAAACATATCAAAGTGATATTTGAAACCTGATTCTTCATTTCAATACTTTGTTTTCCAAGTTGCCGAAACACGATTCGTAAAATTTTATAGCACAGAAAAAAATATCAAAGATACCTCTTGTAAGACAGGGATTTGCTTGTTACAGGCAACCCAGATCAAATTAAGATTCCAAATTTTCATATTAAATTAGTTTTAACCCATACTTCAACCTTCAAGTTGGATTTATTTTATTAATTGTAATTTGTAGTTGAAACGACAAAAACCGTTTTGTCGCTTACGACATTTTAATATAAGCTAGCGCGCGCTCGTATTTTGTATGAAACCCTATGAAACCAGTCCCCTCTCAGCGCATGCCTCAGACCGCCGCCGGCGTTGTCAGCGACGGACCTATGCTAGTCGAACTGCCACGCGCCATCGATCGCATATAAAATAATACCGAGCAATAAATGGGAAAAAAATGTCGGATCTTCAAAAAGGAAAAAGAAAGGTTGTTTAATTCATAAATGTATGGTTATGATTAAGAAAAGGTGAGTAATCATTATATTTCTACAGTTCACTGGCACAAAACGTAAACAAATCGCCATGACAACGTCAGTTCTTAGTTTGTCGCCATGACGGTTCATGACATATGACATACTAACAAAATAATATGATATTTACATCGAAAGTAACAGAGCTATATTTCCAAAAATTTTATTGATATAATGTGATATTTTGGTATCTTACGGACATTTAAAAGGCATTCGATTACGGTTTGTGCTAGTGCTGCATTCTGACGGCAGAACATTGCAGTAATATTCCCTATCTGCTTCTAGTTTTATACGAGTATAATAGGTAATACCTAAGTACTTACCTACTTTTAGATAGGTAAGTAGGTAGGTAGGTAAGGTAATTAATAGTTAAAAATATTCTAAAGTATGTGTGTGAACCAATAGTGAACTGCAAGTACCTAAGTACGCGAAAACATTAACTTCTAAACTTTAGAAATCTAAAGATACTACAGAAAATCGATTTTATTCCTTTAATTATTGCAATTCAGTGTTTGTACAAAAAGCCATTGACTATACTTACAAAACTATTCATATTCAATAAGCAGTAACACAAATAATAAAAATACATTATTATCTTTCAGGAAGCAATCATTAGAACAAAGTTTTGAGAATAAAGTCATGGAGCCGTCTTCGAATTTAGGTGGAAATAAAACAATGTCAATCGATTTTATGCAAGGGTATGTAGTGGTAGGTATGTATCCATATTAATTTTAAAGATCTACTTACTTTGAATATCAACTCAAGTTAATATCGCTTCATTTTAATTTCGTTTCTTTAGAAAACGAGAAAATTCGCCAATGTATGCAGTTACAAAATGTATTAATCTCGTAAGATTTTAGTACCTACCTGGGCGTTTTCACAAAAAAGCGTATTCATTCTTTTTTTTCAATTTTGGAAAAATATAGTTTTTCCTTCTCAGAATCAAAAGTACAATCGATTCCGATGGTTTAAAAAAAAGTCCATATCTAAAATGACAGTTTTGTAACGTTTTTTTTTCATACACTCGGTATGGGCGTCACAAAACTGACTCATAAAGTTTATATGAAAAAATTAAATACATTTTGAAAGAAAAGGTACACTTTTTTTTGAAAACGCCTACCTACCTACATAGTAATTATAGTATAATTAATAACAAATTCAAGTTTATAAATAAGAAAATTTATTTAAGGACTGCAGATAAGAATAATAAGGACCTTCTTGAAGAAACTATGTAGGTCTACAGCTACAGTAAGTATTTCTTTTATTGCCAATTTTTACGTGAGCAGAATAAAGATCATATTTTTGGTTTGAAACTTGTAAAAATGTTTTTTTTTTATTTCAGATAGAAATATAATGTGAGAAAAATAACTCATCTCTCAACATAGTATTAGAATGCGCATCTGAAGTATCAGTAAGTTTTGTATTAACTTAAAGCCAGTAAACGAATGTACTTATACTTTGGTGTATAATAAAGAGTCGGAGTATTGTATTATTTGTACTTAGGTTCTAAAAAGGTTAATTTTAAAGATATAAGACAGCTTTTTTCTACTTTGCCTTTTTTTATTGTGATTTCACTGTATAGTCAGCACCCAAAGTAGCGGACCATTTTTTTTTTTTTTTTATACGACTGGAAGGCAAACGAGCAAGTGGGTCTCCTGATGGTAAGAGGTCACCACCGCCATAAACATCTGCAACACCAGGGTATTGCAAACGCGTTGCCAACCTAGAGGCTAAGATGGGATAGGTACCTCACGTGCCAGTAATTTCACCGGCTGTCTTACTCTCCACGCCGAAACACAACAATGCAAGCACTGCTGCTTCACGGCAAATTACTTTGTCGTATTAGGATATTGTCAAATTTGTATGGTGTAAGTACGTTGTTGTATAACGACAAAGTTTAAAAATACGCAGCTACTTTTGATGCTGACCGTACTGATCTGTGGTGTTACGAATATTTGTATTGTACTAAAAATAACACAGTTGAACCTTAAATAAAAAGTTGACCCTTACAATATCTAGAGTAAAATAAACGTTTGTTTCAGATTGAGACCGAAAATCAAGATTTGGGGCACCGAATAATTGTTTTAATCATTTTATAATGGAACTTGTAAATCTTTCTCAGCATAAATGTTCGTTTGATTGCAGATTAGCTATAATGAAATTAGTTTCTGAAAATCAAGTACGAGTAGGCTTGCAATCTGAGTTTTCGGTGTGTAGCTAACGTTGACAACTCAAATTATGTTATGTCAGTTTCCGAATAATAACGGTGTTAAATTTGGGTAATTCTGGGAAAATACAAACAAACATAGATGCACGGAAAAACCAGAAAAAGAGACCAGCGCTTTCCTGATTTTTCTGATCTATGTTTCAGTTTGTATTTTCGATGTGGATTTTACGGGTGATCGTAAAAGTAACAAAATTTGGAGTTGAAATAAAAAAAATACAAAAAGACTCCAAAAACCAATCTTAATTCTGGAAGAATAAAATACAGATTAATTGTTTGGTGCCGACCGTTGCCGGCGGTGATGGCGGAAAAAAGGCCTTTATTTCTAAGAGTTATCTCCTTATATACTAGTTTAACAACGCCCTCTTCGGGCTGTTTATAGAACTTATTGGTTAAATACAGCCATTGGCAGATCTTGTAGATCTAAATGAATAAATTTAACAAACGGCTATAAATGATTGTGTTGTCTTTTAATAATGTTTGTGTAAATAATATTTTTTTAATATAAATAAGTAAAATGTAAAATATAAATACCTATGTAATTAGTAAATAACTGTGTTAAGTGTAAATAAGTAAAATATTAATATTAAAAAAGATAAATATAAAAAATTACCTGTAAAACCGTATGTTTGTATTATTTACTTTTTGCTCTGCAGTACTTGCCTACATTTACGGCCCGAGATTTCTTATGTCTAATGGGTCTCAACCTACTTACTATCAAATGGACAATATATGGTGGCAGGCGAAATCTATAAATTTAATTTTTAATACAAGCTCTTGTCGACTGTGCTTTTTGTGGATTGTACTTGCACTGTCATTCAACCCACATAAGTACCTATGCCAAATTCCACGTCAATCAGACCACTAGAAGTGAGTCAAAATTCACTTGCAAGATTTTACAAACAATAACACAACAACAACAACACACAATACAAATATTGCAAGTTAATAAAATTTTGTAAAAATAGTTCCATAAGAATAAAAATTGAACCGACTACAAAAAACCATGAAAATAATTTTCTACCATTCAGAAATCGGTGCCTCAGCACGAGCCAGCAGGAGTGGACCTATATAGTCGTCTACCTCACCTACATACTATACGCGTATATTGGGCTTCAATTACTCCTGCTGGCTCGTGCTGAGGCACCGACTTCAGAATGGTAGAAAATTATTTTCATGGTTTTTTGTAGTCAGTTAAATTTTTCGTTATATTTTTTTTTTCACGCCTTTCAGTGTAAAAGATCTAAGATACAATAGTTTAATGTCAACTGCTCGTCACCTTTTACAAAAAATTGCTTTTTCCGATGCCACTTTCATTATTGAGGAGTCCTGGTGCATCGTCACCCGTTCCATTTCACCATATGCATTACGATTAACTTAAATTGCTTAGCAACTGTGTTAAAGTCATTGAAATTCAACCCGTGAGGTACTTGTTATCGAGTAGTAGCTCGGTTGGTCAAATGTGGTCTTCATCATCAGTTCCACTTCACGAAATGGAGATTTTCAAGAGCAAATGCACAAGTTACTACTAAAGATATCGAAATTACCATAGGTGTCCCTACAATATTTGAAGACTTCCCACGATTTCCTTAGGATCCGATCATCAGATCCTGATTTGGTGCATATGGGACCTAATTGAAAAGCATTACTAGACGAATGACGGAGTTCTGAGGTATGAAACATAAAAAAAGAAAATACAACCGAATTGATAACCTCCTCCTTTTTTTGAAGTCAGTTAAAAATACTCGTGATTTCATTACCTACTGTTATTTGCAAAAAAACTAAAAAAAGTTGTAAGGGCAACTCTAAGACGTCTCTGTCTGTTTTAGCGCGCTGTGTAGGCGCTGTCAGTGTAACATACGGTCGACTGTGACACGCAAGCCACGTAAAAATAGAGGGGTGTGAGCGGGTTGCGGGGTACAAACGCTCTGTTTTCGATTAATTGTTTAGCGATGCGTCACCTTAAGGCGGTGGTCGCCGCGTGCAGCACGCGGCGAACGACTCAGTGTAGTTGCCGCTTAACACGACGGACATTATTGTAAATTATTGGGACCAGTCTGAAAACCAGCGCCAGCCAATCAAGCCCAACATAATAATTATGCAGAGACTGGCGATCCATTGTCCCAACTTTTTATTTTTATTTTTCTATTTTTTTATTTAACAATGTGTAGTTTTAAGTTGAGGCAATAAAGGTTTTTTATTTATTTATTTATTTTAAACCTGTGACCATTATGTAAACTTATGCGGAAATTACACTTTGTTGTTCGCCTAATGCGGTCGCGGAACTTGTTTCAAACTACTTCGGCGAACGACCGTCGCCTTTACATTAGTCTGTCCATCTACTGCGGCGGCCATATTAAGGTGCGACCAAACCGCTGCTTAAAAACGGTGACGGCACGGAATCGCAGTGACGCACCGTATGCGCACCGTTTTTATCGCATGCTCACCGTTGCTAATATACGGAATCGCAGTGACGTGCCGTAAACGTCAGGACTTTACCGAACAAAAGTCTTGCCGTTTACGGCCCGTCACTGCGATTCCGCACCGTTTGCGTATTTTAAGCAGCGGAGTTTAAATCGTGCAAAAAAAACGGTGCGTATACGGTGCGTCACTGCGATTCCGTGCCGTCGCCGTTTTTTAAGTAGCGGTTTGGTCGCACCTTAAGGCGGTGGCAACTGTCGATCGCGAAATGCGGCGAACAACAGTGTAATTTCCGCTTTACTCATGTTTTACAAATAAATCATCTTCTATATTATCTTATTATATCTTATCAAATCTTATCTTATCTTATCTAATCTAATCTTTTTTTTATTTATTCAGAAAGAAACAAACAGTCACATTGGAAGACCATAACACAATGAGCAAAAAATAGACCAATAGTTTCCTAAATTGTATAGATATTATCTTAATGCAACGCTAGTACTCAAACATTGTTAGTATGTATCACAAGCTTTTGCCCGCAACTTCGTCTGCGTATATTTTTATTTTTATTTTGTACATAATACTTAGGAATGAGGTTCATATTCCGCCCGTTTCCGTGGGATTTTCAGAAAATCACTTCAAACTACGGCTAAATAATCAACTAAAAAATCTGATCACCAAGTTTCACATGTGCTCAAGGAATTCTATTTCAAATCTTGTTTTACTATTTTCCTACATCGAGCGACCTCTAAGATTACGTACGATGTATTAGGGATCGCAACCCAGACGCGCTGGCTTGCCGTTTAGGCCGAAAACGAAGCGGCCTGGCCTGCCTGGCTAGAGCGCCACTGAGTCTCTCGCCGCGGTCTCAAACTCTTCTATAAAAAGAAATATGAGAAGTAATGGTGGATAAACGATGACAGCGCGAAGGAAGGAAGGCATGGCGGCATTGCCAGTTGAATCAGATTCGTAGGACTGAAACTGAGCGCGTAGCCACTCATCTGTGACACGATCAACCTGCGAGCCCTTAATTTTGCGAAATGGAAATCTGCTAATTATTATTTATTTGTCGTCGAAACATATTCTCACCTCTGACGTTCGGCAGACGTTGAAACGTCAGAAACGTCGTGCCGGGCGATGCTAACGTGTGCGTGTGTGCGTACAGAGCCCGGTGCCGCCGCAGTACGTGTTCTGGTACCACAACGAGCGCATGATCAATTACGACGCGGCGCGCGGCGTGGCCGTCAGCACGGCGCCCGGCGCGCGCACGCAGTCCGCGCTCACCATCCGCGACGCCGCGCCGCGACACTCCGGGAACTACTCCTGTCGCGCGCCCAACACGGAGCCCGCCGCCATCTACGTCTACGTCTCCGAGGGCAGTGAGTGTCCTCCCTCCGCCCCTCCGCTCCCCACCCCCACCCTCTCCCGGCCTGCTGACTGACCCGCGTCTGTTGTTACAGGCGACAAGATGGCGGCGACGCTGTCAAGATCGAGGAGCCCGCGCTGCGGCCCGCCGCTGGCGCGGGGCGTGGCGCTGCTGCTCGCGGCCGCGCTGCGCCGCCGGAGACGCCGTCCGCGCGGCCCGACGCCGCCCGACGCCGCCCGACGCCGCCCGACGCCGCCCGACGCCGCCCGACGCCGACGCCGCTGTTATTTAATATGTGAATTGTTAACGATCAAATCGTGTGATCTATGATGTCCGATATCGGTACTGAGATAAAGAGTACGTAAATGTAAATAAAATAGGATGATGTAAATATAAGAATAATTTGTGAATTACGTCTTGTTGGTAGATAATTTTATCTACGTGTAAATATCGTAAGTGTAAAAAATCTACATTGTGAGAATGAAAAGTATCGCGGCCAATTCAGGGTGCGTTTAGCGGTAAGTTCCGAATGTGAATGTGTCAGCTCATCGAACCGACCTCCGCTCTTGTCTAGGAGACCCCCGACGACGACGTGCCCTCCTGGTTCCCTCCGAGCAGGACCTGTCGCGTCCTGCCGCGTTTCCGTCGTTATCACTGATGCAGCAGCCGCTATCCTACACGGGTAGTAAAGTGACCGAGTGAAATTTTGAATAAAAGAAAATCTGTCGCCTTCCATAAATTTATACCTAACAACAATAAATTATTTCAAAGTCCGAGCTTGTTTCATTTAGCAGATGAATCCATAACTTCTTATTTAATGAAAGTGAGTCTTTGCGGCCAGTACTTCGTTCTTTCTTTAAATAAAAATATTGAATGAAAGGCATCGCAGCTTAAATCTTATGCTACATTTACACGCTTGCCAAGCTTCGGCAAGCTCTCACAAGCACAAGCGTGTAAACGGCTCGTTTGGATAGGCTTGCGTGAGCTTGCCAGCGCTTGCCACCGATCCGGGCCGGTGTCGGTTTTTTAACGCAGATCAAAGGAACTTGCGGCTAGCGCTTGTGACGTGTTTACACGTTGGCTCGTGCTTAGTGTCGCTCAGGAGCTCACGCCGTTAGGATGTACATATTTAGTGACCATTATGAGTGCTTGAACTAGCGAAGAATTTTTATCCTTTTTCTTTAAATAAAAATATTTCAAGCACAACACAAGAGCCGAAGCAACTTCGAGATCCACGTGTGCCGTGCTTGCCTGTCCGGTACGCGATACGCTTACGCGTTGCAAGCGTGTTAGACCCCGCTTACCCGGGCAACAATCAATCGCTGTTGAGGGGCTGGTTCTACTCAAAGCAAATCAAAGGTTGAATACTAGAATTTATTCACTTACAGTACATGTACTTGTATGAACTTAATCTTAGGACCTATGTCACTTCGCGCTCCGCCAGCAGAATTGCCCCGCTGGTAAGACCATCGATCCTCCCTTCCACCAAAAACCGCGCGAATTACTGCGTGACGATTGGTTTACGTCGTCACGTGAACGACGCAGACCAATAGCCATCGCCGATATTTTCCCGCCAATGATTTACCATTAAAACCAAACAGATTGCCATTAATAAAATTTAATAGACAATACTTATTCAAAAAAGTCATTTTAAACGAAATTAAAAAAAAACAACCTAAGATATGTTACATAATAATCTAAAACCTAACACGTGTAAATGGCAGTCGCGTTGTAAAGGCTTAGAGTTTTGTAGACGCTTGGCTAGAGCTTTCGTCAAGGGTTTTAATATGTAAATGCATTTATTAGGTTTGATGAAAATTTGCAGACGGTAAGTTCATAAATTGGGAAAAATTTATGCGGCGAAACTAAACGTTACATGGGCTAACACATTTTACTCTCGAATTAAACATTTAAAGGGAAAATATTATATTGCATTTCACCTAATGATATTTTAATTTGTAATCGAAACTTATACACCCATTATTCATATTCTAAGTCCGATGAGAAAATTCCATATTAAACTTCACCCCTTATTTCAACCACCTTAGGGAATGAATTTCTAAACATTTTTTCTTAGTGCTCACTACATCATAAAAAGAATCCCTGTACCCAAATTTCAAGTTTCAGGCCCAGTGGTTTGGGGTGTGCCGTTGATCTATAAGTCAGTCAGTCAGTTTCTTCTTTTTACGACTTCAAAAAGGAGAGGTTTCTATGTTCAATGTAAGCATTTTTTTTATTTTTTTTTATGTATGTTGCCGATTACTCAGTCAATGTGGATCGATTGTCAAAATTTCTTTTGTTCAAAAGGGTACTTCGAGGTGGCCCATTGTCACCAAGTCAAGACCTATGATGGATCCTAGGGAAATCGAGGCAAACCCCGAATTTATGGGCACACCTACGGCGATTTTGCCGATTTTTACCATAGAAAGAGCATTTACATTCAGAAAGTAATAATTTATAATGAAACCTATTAAAAAGACCATAGATGACAATTTAAAAAAAGTCAAATCTAAGTAAAAAAACTCATCTAAAAATTATCATTATTACATATCCTAACAATCGAATCCTGACGATGCGCTTCGCACACGGCACCAGGTGGAACCCTAACAATCGGGGTCTGAACCAGTAGCACAATCTTCATTAATCTTAGTTGTAATATGCAACGAACGAAAACCCTATTTATTCAAAAATGAAAATATGTAATATTTATACAATACTGAGCCACAACTTTTAGTAGTAATATGTAAAACTATGGAACACGGATGAGTGAAATGGACGACAGTTGATTTTGTATACACATTAAATTAATGTAAACCTACTGAGTAGCGCCACCAATCGCCATCTCATTTCATAGTCTTACACAGTTAAAATTTACGAATTATTAAATTATACATACATAATTCTGAATGGATTAAAACTAAATAAGTTTTGTGACTCATAACAATATATATATATCAACCATATTTACTATTATTATTTATATAGCTCTAGTATATAAAAAAAATCTATACAGTAAGAGAGTTTTTTTTTTAATATGTGTCTAAAGTGAGATATTTAGGCACCAATAATTAACAAACTTTTACAAAAGGAAAATAACGAGCAACGCTTTTATTAAACTCAAAAATGAGGGAATAACAATTATTTCACTAGGGGCTAGGATCAACTACTTAGCGAATAATTTTACCAATATGTATCGAATCAACAGAAAAACAATCATGACGCTTTCGTAAAACTTCACTATAGACATGGTAGGCCCAAACGATCGATTAATTGGGTCACCGAAACAATTAAGGTTCTCGACCGATCGATTATCGAGAGACCTTACTATACTACTGCCCGTGCCTGAACGATCGATTATCAGGCACGCCTCACCGATCCCAATACGAGCCGATCGATTACCCGTGAGAGTGGTGAGGAAGAGCAGGCGCTTAGCTGACACTCGCTGCTCCAAGCTCGAGCCGATCGATTTGCTCTGCTTGATCTGTAACAACGTGCAACACTCTGTAGTCCTCAGTCTTAATATTATAATATATATGTAGAGAGATTTAACGTACTTAGTACACTTCAACTTAATACAAGGTGGACTCTTCGTCATTGCTATCGCTACTATCGGGATCATTGTCTTCGAGGTGTAATGACGCCAGGTGTATCCATGGCTTCATACGATCGGCAGCGACTGTAGTTGGCCGTCTATTCTCTGTAATCTTTAGTCCCGGTATAGGTGCTACCATGTATCGGTCCTTGCCTAAAACTTTAGTGACACGATAAGGCCCTATAAATGACGGCATAAGTTTCTTGCTTTGGCCATCGCTGTAAAAACAGGTTTTTGTAATCTTTACTAGATCACCTTCGCTATATTTATGAGCTGGCTTCCTACCTTTGTCATAATTGACTTTCTGCTTGATCTGCTCGTCATCTATCCTTGCCTTAACCTCCTTATGTATACTAGACCTATCAGTATTCGTACACGTGCCTGCGGTGGTCTCGTTTAAAGCAGGCTTCACCTCACCGTTCATACAAGTCCCAAACAGTACCTCTGAAGGAGTTCTCCCTATAGTCTTCTGGATGGTATTGTTGAGACCCCACTGAATTTTCCCGAGATGGCTATCCCAACTTTTTTCGCCGTGTTTAATGCATAATGCCTTTAACGAGTCCAGAATTGTGCGGTTGTACCGCTCAACCTGGCCATTAGACCTGGGACTAGCCACAGAGTTAAGAACGTGTCTGACGCCCTTATCTAAACAAAATCTCTTAAAAGTGTGTGACGTGAAGCAGCTACCGCGGTCGCTAATAATACGGGTAGGGTTTCTGAAAGTGCTGAAAATGTCCTCTAGAGACCTTATAACGTTCTGCGTGTTAGTGTTCCTGACAGGCTTAAGGAAGCAAAACTTCGTGAATCCATCTACTACTACAAACAGATGCGTATACCCTTACTAGACTTCACAAAGGGTCCGAGGTGGTCCATATGTAAAGTGTGAAAAGGTATCTCCACTTTCTCTATGGGGTGAAGGAGCCCCTCGCGGGCGCTTGTATTGTTCTTGCTGTAAGCACATTCAATACAAGCGCTCACGTATTTCTTTACAAATCTGGACATTTTGGGGAACCAATATTGTTTTCTTATCCTCTCTAACGTTTTCTCGACCCCAAAATGTCCAATTTCATCGTGATTAAGACGACATAGTTGCCACCTCGCGCCCTTTGGTACCACCCATCGAATTTCTGTCTGGTTACCTTCAAGGATACGGAATAACTTATTGTCTTTAATGACGTAATTATTTTTGATGTAACGTAAATTTTTCTCATCGAGGTCACTACTTACTATATCTCTAATTCTACGCAACTCTGAGTCACCTAGCTGGAGTGTATGCAACCAATCATCACCACTAATAGACATTACTGTCGGATATTGGTCCCTAACCAATTCTGATGATTCAACGACCGGGTTACGGGACAACGCGTCAACATGGCTCATCTTAATTCCGGCCCGATATTCAATAGAGCAATTGAATTCTTGTAGTGTCAACCACCAGCGGGCTATCCGTGGAATAAGGTCTCTTTTAGAAAACGTAGACCGCAGTGCGCTACAATCAGTAACAATCTTAAATTCCATTCCTAAAAGATAAACCCTGAACTTACGGAGTGAACAGACGACCGCTAGAGTTTCTAACTCGTAAGAATGGAAGTTTTTCTCCTCCGGAGAGGTCTGTCGGCTGTAATACGCCACAGGGCGAAGAGCATCACTGCCCGGTGACCGCTGTAGAAGTATACCTCCGACACCTACTTTGCTCGCATCGGTATGCAATTCAAATTCAGCTGCAGGATCATAAATCGCCAGGACTGGCCTATCAACCAAATTTACCTTCAACGTCTCGAACGCCCTCTCTTGACTGTCAGTCCATTCCCACGCTACATCTTTCTTAAGAAGCTTACAAAGGGGAGACGATATCTGTGCAAAATCTTTAATAAATTTGCGAAAATAACTCGCTAATCCTAGGAACTGTCGAACGCCATGAACATTCTCGGGTCGGGGGAACTTCATCACGCTCAGAATTTTATTCTCTCCAGGCCTCACTCCACTAGCACTGATTTCATACCCTAGGTAATCTATCTTACTACGTAAAAACTCACACTTTGACAAGTTCAATGTAAGATTCGCCTTCTCTATCACCTGTAATACCTCTTCTAGCCGCTCCAGACACTCAGTAGAATCCTTTCCAAAGATCAGAATATCATCTATGTACGCTGTAGCTTTACTGAAGCGAGCAGAACCTAAAATGGTGTTGATCATCCGTTGAAACACGGCAGGCGCATTCGCTAAGCCGAACGGCATCCGGTTAAACTCATATTGTCCGTCCGGTGTCACAAAAGAGGTGAGATGTTTACTCTGCTCCGAAATGGGTACCTGATAGTAGCCTGATGTGAGGTCGAGAGTTATGAAGCACCCCTGCCCAGCAAGACGGGCTATCTCGTCTTCAATGATGGGCATCGGGTACCTTTCTTTAACTGTCACAGAATTAAGCATGCGAAAGTCAACGCACAACCTAGGAGACCCATCCTTCTTCGAACGAGCAGGATTGGACTAGCGTAGTTTGAGACTGACTCCCTAACTATACCAGCATCGAGCATATCTGCTACCATCGAGCGCACCTTTTCTCGTTCGTGATGAGACAGTCTATACGGGCGATAAACAATTGGCCGCTGACTATTCAACTCTATGTTCATCTCCGCGGCATTAGTACATCCTATATCCTTTAGAGAAGAAGCAAAACAGTGTTGGTACTTCTCCAACATCACTAACAAGGTCTGCTTGGCGTCCTCTGATGCGGTCTCGCAGATTTTCACCTGATTTTCGTCCAACGTTGAATCAGTTCGCATTTCGATAGGAGTATCAACAATAAGCCTATTAACGACATCGACACGTTCAGCACGACAAAAAACGAGTTTAGACGTTATGAGGCAAGAATTTGCGCAAGGTACGACCAGCACGTTGACTCGACCATTAACTGAACGATGAAGTCCACCGGCAATAAAATACTGTCCGCCAGGTTTCCCTGCCACACAATTCTTAATAAGCACATTACCATCAAACAAAGATTTTGTTTCTATTCTAACAGACGCCGGACCAAAAATCTCTACAGTTCCTGCTGGTGAGAAGCTCAATAATTTTTCACTATCATCACTTACTGCAGGACTAGGCAATTCGTTGCCGACATTAAAGAATTGCAATTGATTCACGTCCTTGTAAACCGATATGTGTGGCTGCTCCGTAAATGACTGTCCAATAAGGACAGGCATTTCCAACAAATGATCGCTTACAACTTTGCACAAAACGGTAGCATTCACACCATCGACGCTTACATTAACGGTGAGCCCTCCTAATGACTGAACTATGTCATTGCCAAACCCTTTCATAAACGATAATACGTTGTCATGAGGCACTCCTAATTCTCTAGCAGCAGATTCTCTTACTAAGGTAACATCGCTCCCAAAATCTATGAAGGCCCTAAATGAAACATCGTTCAACTGCACATCCTTTATAAACTTAGAATCTCGATTACTAACAACGTCCTTATCTACATAATCAATGCGCATGGTTTTACCAATTGCGACAGTGGTTTTGTTTGGTTTATCACCTGTCTTGCTATAGCATTTTTCGGCAGTGTGGCCTACTTTATTGCACTGCGTGCATCTTACCAACGGTTTAGGGCAGTACAAAAAGCTATGACCCTTTTCCCTACAATTATAACACCCGATTGGCGGTGTTGGCTTACCCTCCGACCTCGCATTGTTAACGTTAGTGTTACTAAAGTTTTTATTCCTAAGTGGGAGTCTGTCCCCACCGCTAATTTGATTAGGGTCTTTATTACTAAGCAAGTATTGCAATAATTGATCGGGCTGGGAGCAGCGTAGCGCCAACGCACCTAACCTAAGTCCCCTATCACTGAGACCGTGTATTATACAGTCTACGGCACGTCTACCTTCTATTTCACATTGATTTATAAGACTTAATTTTTCGTAATAATACACTTCTATAGGTTCATTAAATTTGCTTTTTCTTTTAATCATGTCTTCCAAGGTCTGTCCATAGTTTTGCTCGCATGGAAACGCGCTAATTAACTTTTCCTGCCACTCTGGCCAGGTAAAAAGAATCGTATTAAGACTTTGGTACCACGTCTTGGCCAGACCTTGCAATTTCTGCATAGCGAAATGAGTAGTAGTTCGTTCATCCCACCCGTACACTGAAGCGCACTCGTTGACCTTCTTTAACCAAATATCAATGCGCTGATTCTTGGTAGAAGGATCGAAATCAGGTAAAATATTTTTATGATCTATCTTTTGGAGCGGTTGTTGAGCGCCTTGAGGTACGGGCGGTAATGTCAAACCATCCCTCATTTGTTTAAAAATATCAATCAAGTCTCGTTTAGAAAAAGAGGGACTACGTGACCTTTCTCTATATCCCGCGCCGACACGTCGTCCTGCACCCCGGTCAGTTGCCCTGCTGCGCCGGGAGTCTCTTGAAGAACTGCGGCGCTGGCGACTGCGCGATCGTCGCTCATCGTTGGCTCGCGAAGCATGGCGCTCCTCGGAGGCTCGCAGTCGATCGCGCTCGAGCTGTAGCTCTCGTTCCAGCAGGAGGAGGCGCTCACGCCTGAGCTCCGAATCAGGTAGCAGGCGCCTGGAGCTAGGCGGCCGCAGTCTGCTACGACTTCGTGTGGCAGCGTGGGCCTCTCTGCGACTAGGAGTCGAGAGCCTCCGCCGTCCCGGACTCTCTTCCATCGCCTGAAAACTCGCCACGATAACGAGGTTTTAGTATACAGTCAAAGTGGCGTCTCAAATCATCACCTCAGAGGGGCATTCACATGAACACTAGTCCACTCACTGGGTTCTAATATAAATGTTAATCCAGAGTTCAAATAAAAAATTATCTACCAGGGTCAACCCAAATCGTAAAGTATTGGAGTAAGAAATTACCTAAACATTGTTACAATTGCAACACTCTTACTGGGTTGTACTTGTAACATGTATATACTGTGCAATTTCATTAAATAAATAAATGAATAAATTTCTTAGCAAAACTCATCAAAACGTGTATTAAGTAGATTAAAGAAAGAAAAATAATAAAGAAAGGGTAGATATTGCAGCGTGATATTGATCACTCCCTTTTTTTGTTCAGCATTTTAAAACTAAATGTACATATCATGTAATAAGGAACACAAAAAGAGTTTTAACATTAGGTATTATGTACTACCTACTTATACCGTACATAGTAATACGTTACTTACTTATACCACAAGTTAGTAGGTAGTTGAATTGCAACCAACTCCGGCGTAACTTTGCAAACCGGAGTTGGAAAGAAATATCGATAGGCGGACACATTAAGTAATTAAGCTTGTAGAATGTAGGGTAGAATTAAGCTAAAAATTTAGGTACAAACTTTGATTGCAAAGCTGCTTATTTGGGAAGAATTTGCCGGCGCTATGCAATAATAGAACGAGTTCCGCATTTATCTAATAATGAGACTTACTTCGCACAGCTACCCGCATTATTCAGAGAACGTTTTACCCTGTTAGTTTTACGTGTAATGTGGGGATAACTATCCTTAATTCATTAGTGCAACATATTTGCCTTCACAGTCTTGATAATAAAATAACAATATCAAAGATACTAGGGGGTTGGCAACAATAGAGGGAAATAAAATCACCTAGCCACTGTAGGTACCGAGCGAAGTCGAAATTAACTATCGAACCATTGTTAAAAACATAAAATTGGGCGTGTACTTACGTTTATTTTGGTGTCACTTGTCACTTCTGATATGTTAGATCCCGCTTACCCGGGCAACAATCAATCGCTGTTGATGGGGCTGGTTCTACTTCAAAGCAAAGTCAGAAAGGTTGAATACTAGAATTTATTCACTTACTAGGTACATGTACTGTATGAACTTAATCTTAGGACCTATGTCACTCGCGCTCCGCCAGCAGAATGCCCCGCTGGTCCAGACCTCGATCCTCCCTTCCACCAAAACCGCGCGAATTACTGCGTGACGATTGGTTTACGTCGTCACGTGACGACGCAGACCAATAGCCATCGCCGATATTTCCCGCCAATGAATTTACCAATTAAAACCAAACAAGTATTGCCATTAATAAAATTTATAGACAATACTTTTTTCAAAAAGTCATATTAACGAATTAAAAAAAACAATAACCTAAGATATTTTATCAAAATAATCTAAAACCCTAACAAAGTGTAAAATGGCATTCAAGCGTTTGAAAGGCTTAGAATTGTAGACGCTTGGCAAGCTTCGTCAAGGTGAAATGTAGCCATTATAGTTTGAAAAATTGCAGACGGTAAGTCCAGAATGGGAAAATTTCCAACCTAACTTTACCCTACCCATTTACCGCTTAGGGGGAAATTTTATACATTTCACCTAGATAGATATTTTTTAATTGTAATCGAAACTTATACACCCATTTTCATATTTCTAAGTCCAGAAATAGAAAATTCCATATAA
>NC_133485.1:163275-206176 GCF_025370935.1 Choristoneura fumiferana
TGGCAGGTGTTCAAAGACGTGAAGTGTTTTTGATAAAATTTTCAGACGACAGTAATTTAGTATTTTTCCATTTGTTACATTATGTCACAATGCACACAGGCGATCGCTGACATCTTAGTTAGCTCAGTGTAAGCTAGATGGCGCTTTTCCTCAATTAGGGATCTCTGAGCAGAACGACGGACGAACTCTAGAGGTCGCCACCGTAGTTTTCCTTGACTTATTTATTTACGTAATAATATGTATTTAATATTTATTTATTATTTTACTTATTTATTTTATAAAAGTAGGCATTTTATTACACTCATTTACTACACGAGTTTGTACGACTAAATATATCTATAACCAACTCACCCTTGACCGTTTTTGTCGGCCAAGGGGGTGTCGATCAGCTGTGACCGGGGGAATTCTAACTGTAATATTTTCACCCTTAAAAGCTGCAGCACAGCTGTAAAATACACATTCAAACAGCTCACACTATACTAAACAGCTCTCTCGAAAGCTCCATACGCCCAGACTTGGTAAGTTCTCCGATATTTAACTCTTGTGTTTTCTGTGTTATTTTATTATAATTATTTTCTTTATAACTTAACTTTGTGTAATTGAACTGAAGGCTTCCCTGGCCAGGGAATCTTTTATTTCAAACACTTCTTATACCTAATATTTTAACACTTGTTAATTTCTCTCATCCGTTGTTATAAACTCAGAACCTATGTTAATGCTTATTACTTTTATGCAACGGATGCTTACCGGTGTTAAAATAAATTCAAACTCAGCTAAGTAACGTTTAATTTCAAATGTAATCCTCTAACGGTTATTTAGTGAACTGTTGTATTTCAAATTTTAACGGTCACTGAGGCTATTTATTTTTACCTTTTGTTTTTTTAAAATAATTATATAAAACTAGAATCACTTTCCTTGCCTGCCTGTAAACTCCGTATGATTGTCTCTGCCACTCACTGCAATTCAGCACACCCTAAGAGCTGGTGCATCGCTGCAGAGGAGTGACTGGCACATAATCTAGCACTGGACCACAACTGACACCACCTAATTTACAGGGCAGCTCCATACGGCTACAACCTTCACAAGCTCCGTAAGGCTTCAACTCTCACGGCTCAGGCGGCTCCTTTACGCCCTAACCTGACACCAATCAAGCAGTTGCAAACAACATTTCAAAAATTTAAATATATTAACCCTACCATCACTTTATATATTAGAAACAGCAATCTTTGTCAGGAAAAACCTACATTTGTACCAATTTTCAAAAGTGCCCGTCGAACCCATAAATTAGTCCTTCCTGAACCCATACTAGAAATGTACAAAATCAGCCCGTATTATAGATCAATTAACATTTACAATAAATTACCTTTAAATACAAAAAATATCAAAAATAATACTTTATTTATAGCTAAGCTAAAAACAGACCTTTTACAAAAATGTTATTATTCTATCACAGACTTTTTAAATGAATAAAAATATAGATATTTTATTTGTTTGTTTAGAAATAAATTTGTTGTGATATTATATTAAATTAATACACATTTAGGTAGAAACAAATTATTATCGTGCCATACCTAATACATAATAATTTAACTTTGTGCAATTTCAATAATAGAAATATATTTTTTTAAGTCTAGTATTTTTTAAGTAGTTTTTAGGCAGGGCTTTTAGTTGTGTATTTTAATTTCATATATAATAATTGTGGCTATACCCTACCAGGGTGCATAATTTCTGTAAGTACTAGTATTTATAAGTCTTATGTTTTTGCCAAATAAATGAATACTGAATACTGAATACTAAGCCCTGACGGCCTTAACTTCCGTAGTACTGCACATCCTTCCTGGATCGTCCAAGACCCTGATCGTTCCGGCGTGGAACACTTGTCCAGGCTGCTCGTCCTGCCGCCCTAAGGCCCCTTTTGGCCTCGGCACCGACGACCACTCAGCTGGACCAGGCCCCCTGCTGTGGCCAGCCCTCTTCGCTCCGGGTTCTTCTCTCCGACTCCAGGGAAGTGTAGGCCAGGGAGACCGAATAATCAGAACCGATCTCAATAAAATCGCTTGAACTTACTACCTGAGATTCTCGTAATACTTTACTTTTCATTTTGTCAAACTAGGCCTGTTATTTTTTGTGTTTAATTTTTTAATTAAAAAATTGTTAAAACGTCTTATTGTTTTACTCAAAGAGTAACCTACTAGGCCTCCTTTAAGGTCAAACCTCCCCTCAAGAGGTCTGCCCTTGACAATTAGTTGTTCTCAGAATAATGTTTTGGCTTACTTAATTAGCAGAAACGTAAAAATAAAAATATATTCAAGTCATTCTAAAAAAAAATTTAACTAAGAATGTCAAAAAAGTTCGAATTCAGAAGAAATATTAAATTGCCAATATCTCGAAAACCGTGCAACTTTTATGAGGTCATGGGCTGGTTTGGTAGGTCTCAGGGTAGGCTACCTTCGGTGTCAGGGCTACGTGTCACTGTATATTTGCAACAACTATATTTATAAAATATACCGTCCACGACGGATTAGTCGATAATCCTTGTTAATCCTTACTATTATAAAGGGGAAAGTGAGTTTGTTTTTGTTTCGCTTTTACGCCGTAACTACTGCACCGATTCCTATGAAATTTTGCATACGTCATATTAGAGGTCCAGAATAAATAATAGGATATTTTTTATCCCGAAAAAAATTTCCATTCCCAATGGATGACCAAATGTTTGTGTATTCTAACCGCGGAGCTGACTGAGCCGACTTAATAATGTGTTAAAAAGCATGCTTGCTTGCTTGCTGCACCATTTCTTGCATAATCACATGCTTGCTTACACGATTGCTTCCACGCTTGCTTGCATGCTTGCTTGCATGCTTGCTTGCATGCTTGAATGCATGTTTGCTTGCATGCTCGAATGCATGCTTACTACTAGCACTATTTCTTGCAAAATTACATGCTTGCTTGCATGCTCGAATTCATGCTTGCTTGCACTATTCCTTGCATAATTACATGCTTCCTTACATGCTTGCTTGCATGCTGACTTGCATGCTTACTTGCACGCTTGCTTGCATGCTTGCTGCATGCTTTAATGCATGTTTGCTTGCATGCTCGAATGCATGATTGCTTGCACTATTCCTTGCATAATTACATGCTTCCTTACATGCTTGCTTGCATGCTGACTTGCATGCTTACTTGCACGCTTGCTTGCATGCTTGCTGCATGCTTTAATGCATGTTTGCTTGCATGCTCGAATGCATGATTGCTTGCACTATTCCTTGCATAATTACATGCGTCCTTACATGCTTGCTTGCATGCTGACTTGCATGCTTACTTGCACGCTTGCTTGCATGCTTGCTTGCATGCTTGAATGCATGTTTGCTTGCATGCTCGAATGCATGCTTGCTTGCACTATTCCTTACATACTTGCATGCTTGCTTGCATGCTAGAATGCAGCTTTGAATGCATGCTTGCTTGCATGCTCGAATGCATGCTTGCTTGCACTATTCCTTGCATAATTACATGCTTCCTTACATGCTCACTTGCATGCTTGCTTGCATGCTAGAATGCAGCTTTGAATGCATGTTTGCTTGCATGCTCGAATGCATGATTGCTTGCACTATTCCTTGCATAATTACATGCTTGCTTGCATGCTTGCTTGCATGCTTGCTTAATGCTCACTTGCATGCTTGCTGGCTTGCTTGCTTGATTGCTTGCTTCTTTGAAATGTTAATGGTTAACGCGAGCGAAGCCGCGGGTAAAAGCTAGTCGTTCATAATTTGTTAAATCATTCTCATTTAACATGATACGATTACATCTTCCTTGCAGTTAAAAAACACATTTTAAGGGTCTTCGGGTAAAAAGGCTGGGCAGACTTATTTGTTATTAAAGACACTAATATTACGAATTTTTGTAATAATTTTGGCCAAGATGTCACATGACTTTGCCGCAGTCTGCCAAGCACTTTCGGCTATTTCAGAACTGACAGACTTATGTTGCCCCTCTCTACGGATAAAGAACTTCAATGATGTCAAGTGTTTCGTAATGATGTTATTGAAATGTTTTAGCTCTGTATAAAAACGACTTATCAATCATTGTGATGTCCTTCCGTCCGCCCTCTTGCGCTCTGACTCTCGCAACTCTCGCATCGTGATATTGTGTCGTGTCATAAAAGTAAATCTGTTTGTATATGGTTAATCATTATAATATTATTAAACAGCAAGTTCATCCTTTTGATCTCCGTGATTTTACTTGCTGCCGCTACATCTTTTTTCGTTCCCTGGATCCACGTACTCTTGTAATAGGTTATCTGGCCCAGACCTCGCGGTCAGAGAAGAAAGAAGCCCGCACTCATACACGAAGGATCATCATCAATCATGGATGAAAATGGTGAGCACATTTCTAATCATTCCAACACGAACGTGCAAAATTCCAACCCTAGTGGTGTGACTAGTATGGTGTATGGGTGTGCAGATTGATCGATTAGATGGCGTGTCTAACTTTACGTCTTGGAAATTCCAAATGAGGATGGCATTGACTTTGGAAGGCTTGTGGCCCTGCATCGATGGTACTATGGATGATGCGGCACGTGACTAACGTGCTTTGGCACGCATCTGTTTGGGAGTAAAGCCGTGCTGTGTCAAGTATGTGCGTGACGCGAAAACTAGTAAGGAGGCTTGGTTAAAACTCAGTACCGTTTTCGAGGACAAAGGACTTTACCGACGAGTCCTATTGTTACGTCAGCTTCACCGAGTGGATTTCAGCAGCTACACCTCCATGACTAACTACATTGAGGCAGTTATGAATCTCGTTCATCAATAAGAAAGTATTGGGAAAACAGTGGATGACGAGGAAGTGGCTGAATTATTGCTTAGTGGCTTACCGCAAGATTATGATGCTTTAGTTTCTAACCTAGAAACAGCTTGTATGGCGAAGAAGTCGTCAAGTGAACTAGTTAGGACAGGATTGTTGCAAGAGGAGTTGAGGAAAGCTTCTTTGTGTGAAAATGTTCCCGTAGCTGGATCAGCATTTGTGTCGAGACACGGTTCCAAACGCTCGATTATATGCAATTACTGCAAGCGCCCCGGACACATCTCGGCAAAATGTTATCGTCGGAAGAGGGACAGCAAGAACAAAGAAGATAAAACGTCTACTTTCTTCGCTCCTGCCTTCTTGGCACATGACCAAGGATGGTATATTGACAGTGGTGCTTCTACCCATATGTGTAACAATAAAGACTTACTTATTTCTTAAATTGAATAAATGTAACAGTCATCATAAAATTACTATAGCAAATGACACCCAATCCAGTGTGAGGGTGTGGGTGAAATAGAATTGAACACAGCGGTAAGAAAAATTAATGATGTATATTTTGTTCTTAAGCTATCAACGAATTTACTGTCTGTTAGTAAATTGGTACAGATGGGGCTCACAGTTACTTTTAACAGAGAGGCTTGTTTTATCTTAAGAGAGTGCAGGGTGCTAGGTCAGCCTGTTGCTTCAGCCACTAATAATAGAGGTATTTACAAATTAGATCAGAATAGTGAATGTAATTTTTCGCATCAGGTACATTCTACGCTCCTGTGTCCTAGACAAGAGCAACAGAATGTCAAAGATGCAGCTGTGCCAAATTGCCTATTGAAATATGGCACAAAAGGCTAGGTCATCTTCATTTCAATGATATGAAAGTTTTGCAGAATGGAGCTGCTCGTGGTGTTTGCTTTCAGAATGACAATCAGCAGCAGCTACGCGAGTGTGTGGCGTGCGTTGAGGGGAAGATGTCAGCGAAGCCGTATCCAGTGGGCAAGGCTAGGCGAGCCACGCAGCCTTTAGGTACAGCTCATCCATTCTGACGTGTGCGGACCCATGCCAGAGGTCAGCTGGGGGAGGCGAAAAGTTTTGTTACCTTCACTGATGACTTTACAAGAAAATTTTTGGATACCTGATCAAGAATAAAACTGAGGTAATGTCATGTTTTATTACATTTAAAAAAGATGGTTGAGAAGCAGCTGGGCTTACCTATCAAAGTGTTACGTTCAGATAATGGGGGAGAGTACTGTAATGCCAAATTTGAACAGTACCTAAAAGATGAAGGTATAATTCAGCAAACTTCGGTTGTTTATTGTGCTCAACAGAACGCTGTCTCGGAACGTTTAAACCGAACGCTTGTTGAGAAGGCGAGATGTATGTTGCAGGAGGCAGGTCTCAGTAAGAGATATTGGGGTGAGGCTATAATGACTGCTATTTACATAAAAAATAGATGCCCAACTTCAGCTTTAGCAGGATTAACTCCGGAGGAGAAATGGACAGGGTCAAAGCCAGACCATAGTCATCTCCATGTCTTTGGCTGCATCGCATACTCTCTTGTGCCTGAGCAACGACGCCGTAAGTTTGACGCGAAAAGTAAGATGTACATTTTCGTTGGCTACAGTGAGACATCTAAAGGTTTTAGGCTCATGAACCCCAGTAATCCCATACAGGTCCTAGTTTCGAGGAACGTAGCTTTTATAGAGAATAAATATTTTAAAAATGTGAGAGATGTCAATCATTTTAATTTAAATGACAGTCATAATTTAGTATTTTATGATTCTATTTGTGATAATGACATCAGTGATATTAATTCTAGGTTGATTAATATCATTAATGTAGGTTCTTCTGAATGCGCTAAGCTGAATTCTAGTCTTAGTGTTGAACCGAATCTTAGCGGCGGTTGCGTGCTGGATTCTAGTCTTAGTATTGAACAGAATCTTAGTAGTAATTGTGAGCTGAATTCTAGTTCTGGTACTGAGCTGAACTCGAATAGTTCTAGTCATACTTTAGAGCCGAATTCTAGTCCATTGGGTCAAGGATCGCCCAATTTAATTAAGGAGACCACTAATCGACACCTCCTACGTATACTGGTACAAGTGCATAATCATAAATTTACAGGAGAGCTGTTCAAAGGTTCAAAAACCTGTAACTTTCTCATTTGATGATATAACTTTTCAAAATTTTGCATTGGTTCCAAAGAAAATATTTGCTTTCTACCTGTATTCATGGAATTTTGAAATTTTTTATAGTTTTTGAGAAAATTGCAGATACACTACTATACGCGTATTTTACATCTTGTAGTTGTGCGGTATACTGAGCTAATTACCACTTGCTCCAGTATACGGCGTAATGCGTAGATTACTGATCTAACGATATTTTTATATTGTATATGAATTTTTAGATGAAATACTTATATGGCTTGCAATGAACAATAAAAAGATGCTCTTTTACCTTCATCTATTGATTTATAAACGTTTTTATCACTTGCATCATTATACGCTAACATTAGCATGCCACTTGTACCAATATACCGCTAGTAATGTTTTAAACGTGCTATACAAAATACAGAAATATACCTTTATAAAAAACCTCACTTGAAATATAAATGGTTTTATTAAGAAAAGTAATTGTATTAAGTGCTTTAAATTAATGGAAGCACATTCAATGGATTCGTATTCCTGTTCAAATGTGTACTCATATTTTATTGTGAAAGGTTCCTCATGTGATACATATATCGCATCGCACCCATTTGTATCCACATAACGGTTTAGCTTTTTGTGCCTCTTCAGGGTTCCGTACCCAAAGGGTATAAACGGAAACCCTACTACTTTATACTACTTCGCTGTCCGTCCGTCTGTCACCAGGCTGTATCTCATGAACCATGATAGTTAGACAGTTGAAATTTTCACAGATTATGTATAACTGTAGTCGATATAATATATATATAACAAAAAATAGATCAGAATAAATATTTAAGGGGCCCCCATACAACAAATGTTTTTTTTTGCCATTTTTTTGCTAATCCTAATGAAGTTGTATAGATGGTACGGAACCCTTCGTGCGCGAGTCTGATTGGCACTTTGCTTAAGACAAGCTTTGACATGAAATATTGAGTCAAAGTCAAAATATCTTTATTCAATTTAGATTGTAACAAGCACTTATGAATGTCAAAAAATTTACCACCGGTTCGTAAAAACCTCTGTTGAGAAGAGTCTGGCAATAAACCTAGGTATATTTTGTAAACAGATTTACAATCATATTTTAGTGATATCTATACATCACAAGTATTTAACACAACTACATATTTAAAACAGTTCTCAATTCGCTATTTGGAGTAAGCACTCGCCAATGCGGATCGGAATTATTTCCAAATTTCCCTATCCATGATATAATCATTAATTTTAATAATACGCCTTATATATTAATGTCTTCTTGACAATAGATTTAAATTTTGTGTCTGTTTCTGAGTCTTGGGAAACTTCTATAACTTCATACGGTTTACCCGTTTTCGCCATATACATAGCCAGGTACCATTTCTTAGGTGTGTATAAAAAAATGTGTATAGGGTGTTATTAAAACCCTGTACTATACTTTAAACCACATTAGGGCTACTAATTACTAATATGATCCAAGTAGAAAAATACTGTGATTCGAAAAAAAAAAGTTTTGTATGGAAGTGGAGTCGCAAGAAGACTTCTAATTTCGATGTTTTCCCACTTATATCGTATTAGTAATCAGTAGCCCTAATATGGGTTACAGTATAGTACAGGATTTTTTTTATCAACCTGTAGGTATATTGAAATTTACTGTTCTCATTTTAATTTACTGTTTTCTTTTTGGGGATGCTCAACTACCAAAATGCAATGTAATACTGCAATGTTATATTTCTAGCACGCGTACATGTAGGTATAGCCGAGGAAATTGAATCACGTACTGGTACTGGGTGGAACCGTTGTACTACCAATGTTATGTTGACATCCCATACATTTGCCAAAGAAATCATAGCGAAATAGATCACGAAAAGGTTTCACATTGGATTTAGTTTCCATGACTGTCTATGAGAAATACGGCTATTGTGGTCTTGCCAAACCAAAACATGTTTTTTTTATATATACTATCAAATTATGTGCTCGTAGAACAGTTTAAACGGTCCGCACGCAGCGACGGCTAGCGCGTACACTGAGGCAACTGCCAGTTACACTCGACTTCCCCGGCCCCGCGACAATATCGGTGCCGCGTATAGTGGTGCATGTCGGTTGCCTCAGTATACGTTGTACCGATTAGCAAAACGGTGTTAGATGCATTCATATACGTCACTTTATTTCCAAAACTAATAGGAATATCCGTCCAAATTTTTGTGGTAGGTAAATAAGGAAATATTAATCACAAAAATGCAAAAAACTAAAAATCAGAAATTTGTCACTTGTACCAGTATACGTAGGAGGTATCGAATAATGATTTGTCTGTGATTTCAGATTCTGGAGAGGACTACTGCATAGGCAGTGAGAATGAGGCCAGCTCCGCCTGGTCGCCGCAGAGCGCGGGTTCGCATCATGTGTGCGTGACCTCCCCTGCTGGCTCGTTAGAGAAAGAGGACGCGTCACTTGGTACGTCAGCTGTTGACGCTCGTCCAGTCCGTAGTAAACTACCAACATACGTAGTAAAATACCACAGAGGTATGATGATTTTGATGTAGATTTTTCCTTGCGGCGCAAAAATTTTTATTAGAGGAGCCGCTTACATTTGAGGAAGCTATGGCGAGTCAAAATGCAATCAGAATATGATTCTCTCATTAGTAACAAAGTATGGCAGTTAGTAGACAGACCACCTAGAGAGAATGTTGTCAAATGTAAATGGGTCTACAAAATTAAATACAATGCTGCTGGTGAATTAGATAAATTTAAGGCTAGATTAGTCGCTAGAGGTTTCACACAGTTCCAGGTATAGATTACCATGAAACTTTTCCCCAGTGGTCCGCCACTCAACTATGAGAATTTTATTTTCATTGGCAAATGAAATGAATTTAGACATAAGTCATGTTGACGTCACAACTGCATTTTTGAATGGCGAACTCACTGAAACAATTTATATGGAGCAACCTCCAGGTTTTTGTATAGGTGATGTTTATTATCAAAGGTATATACGGCTGAAGCAGGCTAGTAGGATATGGAATTCAAAAGTCCATGCTTTGCTTTCAGATAATAATTACAAAAAAAGTAAATGTGAACCCTGTGTGCACACTAGTAGATTAGGTAATGATGTATGTTTTATAGCGCTCTATGTTGATGTTTTACATATTTTCTAGTCAAAATAGTTGTATTAAAAGTAAATTATTGAATTTATTGGAAAGTAATTTTAATGTAAAGAACTTGGGTGAATTGAAAAGCTGTTTAGGTGTTAGAGTCACCCGTGATAGAACTAAATGTATTTTAAAATTAGATCAATCCGAATATATAAATAAATTGCTTTCGAAATTTGGCATGCAAAATTATAAGTCTGTGGCTACACCTATGCCTGTAAATTGTAAGTTATGTTTTTCTGAAGGTGAAAATTTATGTGATGAAAAATACAATTAAAGGCAGTTGATAGGATGTCTTATGTACTTGTCAGTCTGTACAAGACCCGATATTTCCTATGCATGTAGCCAGTTAAGCCAGTATAATAACAGTTTTAGTAAATTTCATTGGCTCGCAGCAAAGAGAATATTGCGGTATTTAGCAGCAACAATTAATTATTGTTTATGTTATATAAAAAGTGATAAATTGTGTTTGACAGCATATACCAATGCCGATTGGGCCAATGATCCCGTTGATCGTAGATCATATACTGGGTTTGTTATAAAGCTGGGGAATAATGTCATTAATTGGGAGTCACGAAAGCAACGGTGCGTAGCTCTATCTTCTACTGAGGCGGAATACTTGGCAATCGGAAACGTATGTAAAGATTTGAGCTTTCTTAAAAATTTCTTAGCAGAGATTATAGTTAAACAATTTGATATGATTGTATTTAATGATAATCAAAGTGCGCAAAGAATCCTAGAGCTCAAAGAATATTGTCACAAACGTACAAAACATATAGATGTGAGGTATCACTATGTTAAAGATCTAATTAAAGATAATGTAATTTCTGTTAAGTATATGCCTACTGATAAGATGTTAGCTGACATATTGACCAAACCCCTTGGCTCTGTAAAACAGAGACTTTATGAATGCCATGAATATTGTTAACATTTAATAGTTCTTTTGGTTGCATGTGTTCATTAATAGTTTGGATTGTAGTCATGTCTCTTTATACAGTTGATTTTGCACATTGTATTCTTGTGTGGTAGAGTCGTTTTTGAACATAGAGGGGAAGTATTGAAATGTTTAGCTCTGTATAAAACGACTCATCAATCATTGTGATGTCACATGACAGCTGTCAGTGTTTTGGACTTTTTGCATCTTGTTATTGGACGTCCTTCCGTCCGCCCTCTTGCGCTCTGACTCTCGCAACTCTCGCATCGTGTTATTGTGTTGTCATAAAACTAAATCTGTTTGTATATCGATGGTGGAAGTCTCAATTGCGTAAAGGACAAAATACCGAAAATCACTTTTAAACATAGAAAATTAGAGTTTTTTTTCTCTGTCGATTGTAGTATTCAAGTTACATACGCCCTTACTTGCTGTTATCAACATTTATTATTTTAAATAAAATAGCTTAAGGGACATGATATAAATATGTGAGCTGAAAATGGCGTAAGTGTATTATTTTTTATTATTTGCGTCGTAAGGGCTTGGCAGTCTCATATTCCTTTACGACTCGGCTCATGTCGTTAAAAAAAAACCAACAAATATAATAAAAGGGCGTATGGGTCAATTATTGTTTCATTGCCCTTTCACCCCAACATTTTATAACGAATAGATAAAAAAGCAAGAAGTTGTTGGGCGTAACCTTACCGCCTGTACCTATTTCTTTACCTAACATCAAAATACTAACGCGTCTACCTACTTCCACGCGCCGAGCGTTTGCGCATTGCACATCGGTCAGTCGTGCCAGACACGTCGAAACACGAGACGTATTGATTGCCTACGTTTTTCTTTGTCAACGCGCGTATTTTTGATAAATGCCAAAAGCAAAACAAAAAAAGAAGATTAAGTTGATGGATCCCCTAATGGCTTGACGTCGAGCTAACATTTCTCTTAGCTACTTTGTTTATTAAGCTGTCCTGGCAGCTGTCCTGACAGATCCTAATAAAGGAAGCCTGTGCCCAGCAGTGGGACGTATATAGGCCGAGATGATATGCCATACATAATAATAATTGGCCTGTATAATTAATTATATGTTGAGAGTTAAAAATGGTATAATCGGAACGTCGTAAGTGACATTAAAAACAGCATTTATAAAATAAAGAAATACTTTTATGGGCGTAAGGGTATAAAAAAGCAAGAGTAGAGTAAATGTCGCTCGTAAGGGACAGTAGCAAACAGACATTTAAAAAAAAGGTGTAATTGGTACGTCGTAAGGTGCATTAAACAAGCAACTTATAAAATAAGGAATATTCTTATGGGCGTAAGGGACATCAAAGCAAAAACTAGAGTAAATTGTTGGTCGTAAGGGACAGTAACAAACAGACATTTTAAAAAATTGAGGTTACTTTATGGTGTAAGGGCACTTAAAGTAAAATACCTGGCTTGCTCTATTAGTTCATTAAAATACCTTGTTAATGTTAGGTCGTAGGAGGCATCAAAACAGATGGTTTTTAGAACTTGTAGTGATTGAAACAACAACTCAAGCAAGCATACTCCCACATGTGCAAGAAATAGTGCAAGCAAGCATGCAAGAAAGCATGCAAGCAAGCATGCAAGCAAGCAAGCATGTAAGCAACTACCTAAGCAAGCTTGCAAGTGAGCATGTAATTTTGTCAATCAAATCAACAAACATGCAATTTTATCGGCCTGGGTTAGATGAACATCGCGGGCTACCCCGATCCTGCGATGACCGGTCTATGGTATCTCCTCCAGCGCTCATGAAGCGGGCTGGCGTCCAACTCCCTCACAGCTGCAAGCAGTGTGTTGGAGGAAGCATAAATAGTGCAAGCATGCATGCAAGCAAGCGTGAAGCCAGAAGGCAAGCACGCATGCAAACAACAAATCAAGCAAGAATACTCCCAAATGTGCAAGAAATAGTGCAAGCAAGCATGCAATCAAACATGCAAGCAAGCATGCAAGCAAGCAAGCAAGCATGTAAGCAATAATGCAAGCAAGCAGAGTTAGTACGCCAGTGGTGGTAGTGAAAATCAGTTCATCATCATCGTCATCAACATCATCAGTTCGTTTATCGCTATCCCGCCGGAACTATTTGCAGGTGGTAGGACCTTGTGCAAGGTCCGCCCGGATTGCTACCACCATCTTGCTCGCTAATCCTGCCGTGAAGCAGTGCTTGCATTGTTGTGTTTCGGCGTGGAGAGTTAAGACAGCCGGTGAAATTACTGGCACGTGAGGTATCCCATCTTAGGCCTCTAGGTTGCAGCGCGTCTGCAATACCCTGGTGTTGCAGATGTTTATGGCGGTGGTGATCTCTTACCATCAGGAGACCCACTTGCTCGTTTGCCTTCCAGTCGTATAAAAAAAAAAAAAAAACTATGCTATTTCCGGGATAAAAACTTATTACTTGGCGATTTTGAACAGCTGCAANTGCCATCCATCGAATAAAAAAAAAAAAAAAAAAAAAAAAAATCTGAATCACGTAGAACCTTTGTGTTACTACTAGTATGACGTTAATATCCTAAACATTTACAAGAGAAATCATTGCGAAGCGAAAATTGATAGTGGTTTTCACCTTTCACTCGGTTAGTCTTGTGTTTGAAAGTGAACCGGTGTTGTGGCCGCTCGGTCCACGACAAGCAGAAGCATTTACTACAGTGGCCATGACGGCGCTCAATGGTGAGCGTTTTCGCTATTCAGTGCGCCTCAACCTGATAGCCAAAGTACAGCGATCGTGCGCCAGTACTCAAAACCGACATTACTTAACTTCGTATAGTGTGGCCTTTCTCGTCGGTTTGGGGTTTTCGTTCAAACAAAATAATTTACTAAAAACATTTACAATTACCAAGTATCAGAAAAATAGGTTTCAAAATGTTAGGTTCCAAAAGTTAGGTTTCAATAAGTTAAGTATCAAACATTTTGAAATAATATAAAAAAAAGGTTCGGTTTATTCACATATTTTGTAAATGTAGGAGTAAGTTTGTAAGGTTATAAATAAAAAAAGTTTGGTTTCAGCGAGTATCATACACAATTTCAAAAAAAATAGGTTTCAGAATATAAGGTTTCTAAAATGTAGGTTTCAAAAACTTAGGTTTGATTATCAAAAACATTGAAAAAAAAGGTTAGGTTTGTTAAATTACATATTTTATAAATGTAGGTATCAATATGTTAGGTTTTAAAAAGTTAGGTTTCAGCGAGTTAAGTATCATACACGATTTAAAAAAAAGAAAAAAAGCGTTTCGGACACGCCCGAAATAAGGTTCCGTAGCCATTACGAAAAAATGAATTATTTTTCGAAGGATTTCGTATTTTGTACGGAATATTCCATGTTTAGTTAAATGTTACACCTTAGGCTGCTATGTACTCTTAAACTAATAATTCTCAAGAAAACAACCGTTATAGGATTCTTTGTAAGTTTGATATACTTTACTATCCTGAATTTTTTCAAAGTTTTCCACCCACCGGTTTAGATTTTAGTGGGGGGGGCGCTCGATTTTAATGATCATTTGCAATTTATAGTTGAATACTTTGCAAACAAATAATTGAATCGAAAAATAGTTTTAGCACCCCCTTCTGGTTTTAAAAGACCTCTCCAACGATACCCCACACTACAAGGTTGGATAATAAAAACGTCACTACGTCTGGAACTCATAAAAAAAATTTTTTTTTTGCCGTATTTTCGGCGTAGTTTACATATTTATTCGTGCAAAATTACAGCTTTCTAGCATTGATAGTACCTGAGCAAAGCCGCGGACAGACAGACAAACAGACAGACAGAGACAGACGTGGCGAAATTATAACGGTTCCGTTTTTAGGGTTCCGGAGCCAAAATGGCATAAACGGAACCCGTATAGTTTCGTCACGTCCGTGTGTCTGTCTGTCTGTCTCTCCATCCGTCCGTATGTCACAGGCATTTTACTCGAAAACTACAAGATGTATATCAATGAAATTTGGAGTACAGATGTCTTGTCAAAGCCGCTATTTAGTTTTGTAGTTAAATTATAAAAATAAATATTTATAGGGGGGCACTCCATACCGTAACAGAAATTGTTTTTTTTTAACTCGCATCAACGTGTGGCACATATTTCGACAGCTCTTTTGAAAAGATCGTAAGGTTTCTCAAAAATTTTTTTGCTTAAGTGAAGATTTTGCGGTAGTATATCCCAAAGTAGCATAAATTGTGTCCTCCCCCCTCTATCTTGTAAACCGTTTCTCCAAAAAATATGCAATTTTGGCTACGAATCCCTAAAAATACAAAAAACAGGTTTGGTTACAGATTTTAAAGAAATTAGGTTTCAGAATATAAGGTTTCGAAAATGTAGGTTCCAAAAACTATTCCGATCATGTTGGGGACTTGTTTAGTCAACGGGGCCTCCGTTCGGACACACTCAGTAACCAACAACAGGCCTAGTAAACTTGCCCACCTCTCCCATCCTCCGGTCATTAGCTTAGCTACATCACCTCGGTCGGTAGGTATTTAACATGTTTTTCTTACAAAACGACCCAATCTCCTGGCTTTTGTGGCAATTTTTTTTTTATGGCGTGATGGTATTTATTTCCCACATTTTAATACCATTTTCACCCGCATCACTCGTTTTTGTTGTTATTTATGGGTGTTTTAATCTCTTTTTGATACGAAAATTGGTTTAAAACCGGGATAACACTGGTTTTATAGCCCTTTTGGTGTTTCACTTCAAATTAAACAGATGTAACTTACATTTGTCTGTATTTTAGAAGTATTCTCGCTCCTTTAGCACATTTTAATACACAATAAACCTTGTTCCTACCAATTTATTCTCAAATATATGAAAATATGTAGTTCGTAAAAGGTAAATGCATTTCTCAAGGCTCGTTCTTTATTCCACCCCGTTACCTCGCCACGTTTGCAGGCGTCAAATTTAAAATAAGATTTAATAACCCTCCTTCGGGCAGTCGGGTAAACATCACGGGACACGACAACAATTGACCTATTCCCAAATTGACATAGGTTAATCAGATCAGATTTAGTTGAAGTTCGTTGTTTAGAGAAACTACTTCTAGAATTTGTTACAAGCTGTTGTTGTATTTAATACAAATCCATCATCTACATTGGGAAACTCTTTAAATCAACACGCTTATCAGGTCTTGGATGTTCAATATGTGTTTGAGTATATATTTATCTTTATATATAAGTATGTTTATCCGTTGCCTAGTTCCACAGTACAAGCTTTGCTTAGTTTGAGACTAGGTCAATAGGTGTGAAGTGTCCCATGATCATAAACCTCACCAAAACCTGGTTAACTAACGTACTACCTACTACCAATTTATTTTAAAAACCTAGACACCCGTAAGAGTTCATAATAATATACAGAAAATTTTAAACAAAATGTGAAACCGACTCCAAAATAACAAAAAATGGAACCGACTACAAAATCCTGAAAATAATTTACTTGCACTAGATACCTACTAGCTCGAAGTCGGTGCCTCAGAACGAGCCAGCAGGAATGGAATAATAGTCGTCTACCTCACGTACATACATACTATGGGTTTCAATCCATCCTGATGGGTCGAGCTAGTAGGTACCTAGTAAGTACTAGTAAAATATTTTCAAGGATTTTGCAGTCGGTTCCATTTTGTGTTATTTTTTTATTTTTTTGGAGTCGGTTTTACTTTTTTGTTAAAAAATTCTTTATTTCTCACTTTTTAGTGATTTGTAGCCAAAGTACATCAGATGTACTACATCTCACAACGATTCCATGAAGCCCAAACACGGCTTAGTTACGTTATTTTATAACAGAGTTCCGTTGCCTAACTTCCGGCTACAGCATCAGATCAGGTCGAAAGAATCATTAACTTAAAGCTCCTTCTTATTCGCTTATCTAGGTATATTAATAATGATAGTTTATAGACGAGCGAGCATTACTTAGATTTGACGAGTTCCAATTGGTCATCTACGGTCTTCTTCATCAGGTCCAGTTTATCAAATGATACTTTCTGAATGTAAATGCTCATTTCAATGCTAAAAATGCCAAAATCGCCGTAGGTGTGCCTATAAAATTCGAGGTTTGCCCTCGATTTCCCTAGGATCCCATCATCAGATCTTGACTTGGTGACAATGGGACCACCTCAGAAGAGTACCCTTTTGAACAAAAGAAGAATTTTGACAATCGATCCACAATTGACTGAGTAATCGGCGAACATACATAAAAAATAATAATTAAAAAAAAATACTTACATTGGAACATAGAACCTCCTCCTTTTTTGAAGTCGGTTAAAAAGAAGAAACTGACTGACTGACTTATAGATCAACGCACACCCCAAACCACTGGGCCTAGAAACTTGAAATTTGGTACAGGGATTCTTTTTATGATGTAAGTGAGCACTAAGAAAGGATTTTTAGAAATTCATCCCCTAAGTTGGTGAAATAAGGGGTGAAGTTTATATGGAATTTTCTCATTTCTGGACTTAGAAATATGAAAATGGGTGTATAAGTTTTCGATTACAAATTAAAAAATATCTATCTAGGTGAAATGTATAAAATTTCCCCTAAAGCGGTAAAATGGTAGGGTAAAGTTAGGTTGGAAATTTTCCCATTTCTGGACTTACCTAATTAGTCTGCAATTTTCAAACTATAATGCTACATTTACACCCTTGACGAAGCTTGCCAAGCGTCTACAAACTCTAACAGCCTTATTCATAAAAAGTTAGAGCCTCCTTGAAGCTCCTTGAAGGCCCGATGCTAAAAAACATGATTCATAAACGTCTGTTAGCGCTAATCAGTCGATCAAGGCTCTGCTAAAGTTAGTGGACCGTAGACCCTCCTTTATCTCTCTGCTAAGTCACAAAATGGCCGCCACAAGTTTGAACAGCTGACTTTGACTAGAGCAAAAAACCATAGGTACCGAAGATATTTATAGTGAAGGCAGGGCTACGCAGATTAAAAAAAAAACAGGAAAATTTATTTTCAGGAATTTGTATTTAAAAATCCTCTAAATTAGCAATAATAAATTAACAATAAATATGAAAAAAAAATAGGATGATTAACATAATTATGGCTTTTTGCACAACATAAACATGCGGATCGGAAATGGCGGGAAAACAAACATCTCGCTTTTTATTTTTTTTCCTGGTAATTTGCTGTCACTGCTGTCAATTATTTTTTTTAATTATCGATTATGCCATTTTTTGTCTTTGATTTGTCAAGGTGGCCAACATAACGCGTCTAATACGTCTATCAGCAGCTCAACAACTAGCAGACTGCTAGCAAGCGTTTATGAATCATACTTCTTGACAACCGTCTAACAAGCTTAATCAGTCTGCTAAGTAACAGACCGATCAAACCTCAATTAAGGATTTTTTATGAATAAGGCTGTAAGCCTTTACAAACGCTTGAATGCCATTTACACGCTTGCAAGCGCGTAAGCGTATCGCGTACCGGACAGGCAAGCACGGCACACGTGGATCTCGAAGTTGCTTCGGCTCTTGTGTTGTGCTTGAAATATTTTTATTTAAAGAAAAAGGATAAAAATTCTTCGCTAGTTCAAGCACTCATAATGGTCACTAAATATGTACATCCTAACGGCGTGAGCTCCTGAGCGACACTAAGCACGAGCCAACGTGTAAACACGTCACAAGCGCTAGCCGCAAGTTCCTTTGATCTGCGTTAAAAAACCGACACCGGCCCGGATCGGTGGCAAGCGCTGGCAAGCTCACGCAAGCCTATCCAAACGAGCCGTTTACACGCTTGTGCTTGTGAGAGCTTGCCGAAGCTTGGCAAGCGTGTAAATGTAGCATAAGATTTAAGCTGCGATGCCTTTCATTCAATATTTTACGAAGTACTGGCCGCAAAGACTCACTTTCATTAAATAAGAAGTTATGGATTCATCTGCTAAATGAAACAAGCTCGGACTTTGAAATAATTTATTGTTGTTAGGTATAAATTTATGGAAGGCGACAGATTTTCTTTTATTCAAAATTTCACTCGGTCACTTTACTACCCGTGTAGGATAGCGGCTGCTGCATCAGTGATAACGACGGAAACGCGGCAGGACGCGACAGGTCCTGCTCGGAAGGGAACCAGGAGGGCACGTCGCCGTCGGAGGGTCTCCTAGACAAGAGCGGAGGTCGGTTCGATGAGCTGACACATACACATTCGGAACTTACCGCTAAACGCACCCTGAATTGGCCGCGATACTTTTCATTCTCACAATGTAGATTTTTTACACTTACGATATTTACACGTAGATAAAATTATCTACCAACAAGACGTAATTCACAAATTATTCTTATATTTACATCATCCTATTTTATTTACATTTACGTAGACTCTTTATCTCAATACCGATATCGGACATCATCGATCACACGATTTGATCGTTAACAATTCACATATTGAATAACAGCGGCGTCGGCGTCGGGCGGCGTTGGGCGGCGTCGGGCGGCGTCGGGCGGCGTCGGGCGGCGTCGGGCGGCGTCGGGCGGCGTCGGGCGGCGTCGGGCGGCGTCGGCGGCGTCGGGCCGCGCGGACCGCGTCTACCGGCGGCGCAGCGCGGCCGCGAGCAGCAGCGCCACGCTCGCGCCAGCGGCGGGCCGTAGCGCCGGGCTCCTCGATCTTGACAGCGTCGCCGCCATCTTGTCGCCTGGAACAACAGACGCGGGTCAGTCAGCAGGGAGGAGAGGGTGGGGGTGGGGAGCGGTGGGGCGGAGGGGAGGACACTCACTGCCCTCGGAGACGTAGACGTAGATGGCGGCGGGCTCCGTGTTGGGCGCGCGACAGGAGTAGTTCCCGGAGTGTCGCGGCGCGGCGTCGCGGATGGTGAGCGCGGACTGCGTGCGCGCGCCGGGCGCCGTGCTCACGGCCACGCCGCGCGCCGCGTCGTAATTGATCATGCGCTCGTTGTGGTACCAGAACACGTACTGCGGCGGCACCGGGCTCTGTACGCACACACGCACACGTTAGCATCGCCCGGCACGACGTTTCTGACGTTTCAACGTCTGCCGAACGTCAGAGGTGAGAATATGTTTCGACGACAAATAATAATTAGCAGATTTCCATTTCGCAAAATTAAGGGCTCGCAGGTTGATCGTGTCACAGATGAGTGGCTACGCGCTCAGTTTCAGTCCTACGAATCTGATTCAACTGGCAATGCCGCCATGCCTTCCTTCCTTCGCGCTGTCATCGTTTATCCACCATTACTTCTCATATTTCTTTTTATAGAAGAGTTTGAGACCGCGGCGAGAGACTCAGTGGCGCTCTAGCCAGGCAGGCCAGGCCGCTTCGTTTTCGGCCTAAACGGCAAGCCAGCGCGTCTGGGTTGCGATCCCTAATACATCGTACGTAATCTTAGAGGTCGCTCGATGTAGGAAAATAGTAAAACAAGATTTGAAATAGAATTCCTTGAGCACATGTGAAACTTGGTGATCAGATTTTTTAGTTGATTATTTAGCCGTAGTTTGATGAAGTGATTTTCTGAAAATCCCACGGAAACGGGCGGGATATGAACCTCATTCCTAAGTATTATGTACAAAATAAAAATAAAAATACACGCAGACGAAGTTGCGGGAAAAGCTTGTGATACATACTAACAATGTTTGAGTACTAGCGTTGCATTAAGATAATATCTATACAATTTAGGAGACTATAGGTCTATTTTTACTCATTGTGTTATGTGGAAGACCATATGTGACTGTTTGTTTCTTTCTGAATAAATAAAAAAAAGATAAGATAAGATAAGAAGATAAGATAAGATACGATAATATAAAATAAGATAAAATAAGAAGATGATTTATTTGTAAAACATGAGTAAAACGGAAATTACACTGTTGTTCGCCGCATTTCGCGATCGACAGCTGCCACCGCCTTAAGGTGCGACCAAACCGCTGCTTAAAAAACGGCGACGGCACGGAATCGCAGTGACGCATCGTATACGCACCGTTTTTTTGCACGATTTAAACTCCGCTGCTTAAAATACGCAAACGGTGCGGAATCGCAGTGACGGGCCGTAAACGGCAAGACTTTTGTTCGGTAAAGTCTTGACGTTTACGGCACGTCACTGCGATTCCGTATATTAAGCAGCAGTGAGCATGCGATAAAAACGGTGCGCATACGGTGCGTCACTGCGATTCCGTGCTGTCACCGTTTTTTAAGCAGCGGTTTGGTCGCACCTTAATATGGCCGCCGCAGTAGATGGACAGACTAATGTAAAGGCGACGGTCGTTCGCCGAAGTAGTTTGAAACAAGTTCCGCGACCGCATTAGGCGAACAACAAAGTGTAATTTCCGCATAAGTTTACATAATAGTCACAGGTTTAAAATAAATAAATAAAACAAAACCTTTATTGCCTCAACTTAAAACTACACATTGTTAAATAAAAAAATAGAAAAATAAAAATAAAAAGTTGGGACAATGGATCGCCAGTCTCTGCATAATTATTATGTTGGGCTTGATTGGCTGGCGCTGGTTTTCAGACTGGTCCCAATAATTTACAATAATGTCCGTCGTGTTAAGCGGCAACTACACTGAGTCGTTCGCCGCGTGCTGCACGCGGCGACCACCGCCTATGGCCGCCGCAGTAGACGGACAGACTAATGTAAAGACGACGTTAGTACGCCGAAGTAGTTTGAAACAAATTCGGCGACCGCATTAGGTGAACGAAGCAGTGTATTTGCCGCTTTATGTTATTTTTAGGAATATAATGAGTTTAATACTGTATTTTCATTCATTTCAATTTCAGAACTGGGACAATTTTATCCAAGCACGCCAGTGAACATACCATCCAAGAATTTTTTTTTTTTTAGAAGCCTACAAACAACGCACAGAATAATTATTGAATTATAGTCGTGTAGCGATACCTATGCACATTTTCAAATTGTGTTTTTACAGTTATTACAAGGTATGGGGAGCGACCTTCTCGATGATGCAGACGAGGCTGATGGTGGAGCCGGCGTCCACGTGGTGCTCCTCGCCGCCCAGGATGAAGGCCTCGGGCACCAGCACGTGCAGCGCCACCAGCCGCGACAGCGCGCCCGCCGCCGTCGGCACCTGGCACTCGTACGTGCCGTTGTCGCGCTTCTGCACGAACTTGATCTGCAGCGTCCAGTCGTCCGAGCCCTCGCTGTGCAGCACCTGCACACACGCACACGTCACGCCGCGCCCACGCACACACGCGCACCTCCGCCCGCCCCCCCCCCCCCCCCTACCCCACCACTACCTGGAAGCGCTCGTCGTTGGTGTACATGAACAGGCCGGAGCTGATGATGTGCCAGTCGCGGCGACGCACCCAAGAGATCTGCAACACAGAATGCGCGACGTTCAGCACGAGGGTCGACCGGCGGGGGCGGGGGCGGGGCGGCGACACTCACGCCGCGCTCGCCGAGGTGCCGCACGGGGCAGTGCAGGAAGGCGGTGGCGCCGAGCTGCGCCAGCACGTCCTCGCGCGAGGCGTTGAGCACGGGCTGGCGGCGGCGCGCCTCCAGCGACGCGTACCACAGCTCGCGCCACGCCGGCGCCGAGTCCGCGCCCAGCGCCGCGTCCAGCGCGTCCGGCGCCTCCAGCGCGTCCAGCGGCACGCCCGCCGGCGCGTCCTCGGCGCCCGGCGGCGACGGCGACACCTGCCAGCTGGCGCGCTCGGCTCCTGCGCGACAACAGATGTGGGTCGAGTCAGCCGTTGACGTGTAGAGGTACGAGGTAGAGGGGGGGGCTCACGTGTGCGGGTGCGGTTGTCGGCGGGCGCGGCGACGCCGGCGCCGGCGGCCAGCGCGGCCAGCAGCGCCAGGACGCGCGCGCCGCGGCGCATGCTGCCGCGCTACAGCCGCGTCGCCTGCCGCCTCTCACTTGCACTTTCACTTCTGGGGAAGACGGTACTTAGTTAAGTATCGAAAATTGCACTGTAGCCAACGACGGTTATTATTGTTACTATTTCTTTACATCGACTCTACCGTGTGCCATTACAGTCTCTACGCTATCGTATGCATGTATCGGCTATCTCGAGAGTGGGCCGGAGTCGCGGGACCCCCCGCTGCGGTGCGGCGACATTAGCGGTTCGTCTTAAGTGGCGCGACATGAAGGGTTATCGTGGAACGTAAGGGGGGGGGCGCGTGATGGATGGCCGCGGGGTGCAGGAGCCGTTTCTGAGATTGATGTGTTTTTTACGAGCCGCGTACCTGCCCCCGGCCGATGTGATTACATTTTGAGCAATGAAATGAAACTACTATGAGCCTCCACCGACCGATGCTTTATTTTGTCGTCGGCTGCTTTCGGATTCAATTTGTAACACCACTTGGTACACAAATTGAATCCGCAATATTTTGCCCAATACAAATCAACAGAGCACCAGACCATCGCAAAAATATTCCAGCGGAAATTTTCATTCAAGTTGACGTCACGTTACGACTTGTCGCGTTACACTTGAGCATTGCTTACTCCTAAATGTTGGTACCGAAACATTCGTCTATCTCGATTAAAAATAAAAATTTTACAAGGGTATTTTATCGAACTTACTAGCGGGACTATAATATTAAGCCTTCGTCGTCGTCTGTCTCTCTGTCCGTCTATTTTAAACTTTCGTGATTTTCACGTCGAGGTATACATATAACTAGGTACCTATTTATTACTCGTGTGATTAACGTGATAAGTCTTGTTTTTGGTATTTTAAATATAGATATTATGGATTTTTTATAACAAACTACCCTGTTGTTGCTCACAACTTCATCTGCGTCCCGCGGGATGTCTACACTTTCTCGTATTAAAATATAGCCTCAGTTACTTTCTTTTAACTAATATAACAGTATAAATAATTGACCGAGCGAGCGCGAAGTGCGAGTACGACGTCTTCGCTTCAACTTGGGCAAAAATATAAATTGTTGTATTCCAGCTGTTCTCCTCTACAGGTCGCTTTCCTAAACCGATTCTCGTAAAATCTTGTGAGCAAGTTCGATAATTGTATGGAATTATCTTGTCGCTTAATTTTTTTCGATTTTTTACGAAATGGTTCCCGTGTGGTGTCGGGTTAGAATTACACCTCTCCATTTCTTCCGTGGATGTCGTAAGAGGCGACTGAGGATATAGGTTAAGGTATACCGTAGGCGACAGGCTAGCAACCTGTCACTATTGTACCGTTTTTGTCAAACTTAAAACCTAAAATTGTTTAAAGTGGCTCCGAAGCGGTAACGTTTCGTGTGCTCTGCCTACCCCATTTGGGAATACAGGCGTGATGTTTGTATGCGTGTGTGTTCCAAAATAGCTGAGCCTTATAGGAGTTGAAAATAAAAAAAACATCATATTTAAGCTTTTTTGAAACGAGACGAAACTCGCAAGGTTTTTCAGGTGTAATAAGAACTTAAATCAAATACGGTCTCGATAAGAGAAACAGTTTTTTGTTTAAGTTTTTGGGGTGACAGTGTTTACCGGCCCGGACAATACCGACATGGAAATACCGATCCTGTTTTTAGTGTACACGCACATTGAATGCAATGCCACTAAATATCAGCCCGGTATGCATCGCACCGCTGTGATCATTCTTGACCTGATAAATACCGACCAGATAATTACCGGCATGTCAATACCGACCCTGCTTTTCGTGTACACCGAATATTAATAAATTTAGTAGAAAATAATTTGGTCCTGGCGCTTCGCCGGCCGCTGCCGAGACACGCTCGCTACGCTCGCTCGGCTCGCGCATTGTTGTCACAATTGAACCTAACACAACCTAACAAAAACGGGACGGGAAAAACAAGTCGATAAATTATTGGTATTTATCAGGTCGGGAATGTTAGAGCGGTATTTATTCATAGTGGGTAGATATTGCGTGACCGGAATTTACCGCGCTGTTATTTAGAAGCCATTTGGGCTACCAAATATTAGGTCGGTATAGCTCGGCCGCTAAAGTCATGTCGCTTTTGAGTGCTCCCCAGTTTTTGCTCTGTTGTTAAAAGACGATTAGTGATTGTACAAATCGCGTTGCTATTGCTATTCGTCCGTCCATCTGTCCGTCTGTAGCTCAGGCTAGCTACTACGAAACTCGAAGTTTGTATCGTACCGTCCCTCTCGCTCTCGTATTAAATAGTAATAGTCTCAGAGGGGCCGCACAAGACGAACTTCGAGTTTCGAGTTTCGTAGTAGCCCTGCTGGTTTTACAGATAAATGGTTGGAGCTGTGGTTGACCCAAAGCCATATTTTACCTAAATAAAGCGGACCCTACCTTAAACATTGTACTATAGGTAATATCGCGTACACCGGATTGCCGCACAAAACTCACGACTGTTATCTTCGCATTGCCGCGTGCAAGTGTCCGTTAAGTGTTCCGGGTCCCGGGAGCTCCATCAGGTCCGCTTCTGCTTCGTCATATTGTGTTTTGTATCAACAGTGAATACCTTAGTTAGTTAACACGGGATGCAGAACATTAATTAGGAAACAACTTAGGTTTAACAGTTTATTTATTAACAATCACATATTTCAAATTTAAGCATTAGAAATTGGTTTTATCTTCTTTAAAAATATGTATATAAATAGGTAGGTATACCTATTTCTGACTTCTGTGAACTTTAAGGGAACATTGATTGATTCAAATGAAATTAACTAGTCCAAGACACTATCTGCCTAGCTCTTACTGTTTAAAACATAGTTTAAAAAAACTCAGCGATTAAGATAATTAATTAAGCGCTTAAAAAACAGTGCAAAGTTTCTTCATTTATGTAGTTTTTTCTAAGTCTGGGACTAGTGTTTTTAATTCACACATATTTAGAAAAAAAGGTTAAAAAACGAGTTTTTTACGCCAAAAAGTTGGCGGTAGTTTTGAACACCCAATATCTATAAAATTTACTTACGCACTTGTAATTTCACGCGTCTTGTCAGATTGCGATTTGTACAATACAGGCGCGGGCCACTTACGTACTCGTATTAATTGCCCCTGAGCGTTCACGAGATGTTTTAAATCCGAAAATCACTATTGTTGCCGCTGACTGACTCACCCACTCAGCTACTTAAAGGCGATCTAGAAACTTTAAATATGGGATCCAGCTGGGTAATTATGTGTAAACAAAAGAAAAACATCTGCGAAAGAACAAAATTTTACTTTCTGAATTTTCCATTAAATAAGTAACAAAAAAATTACTAAGTACTGCTTTAAGGAGCGACCACACCGCTGTTTAAAAAACCGTGACGGTACGGAATCGCAGTGACGCGGGCAACAGCTAGTAATTTATAAAGTAGTAAAAAATGGATAGTGACAGTCGCACTGAGTAACAAATAACACAATAGCAAAAAAAACTTTGATGCTTATATTTTGCAAGTATTCCTTAATCCCGTTAAAATTATTTTCGCAAACCCCCAACTTGTTTGATAGCGCTATCCAACAACCCTTCACACGCATCGCAAGGTAGATGAGAAAGGATAGCATCCCTACAAACCTTTTTTTGTGTTAGTTCGCCATGTTTATTATGTATGTGTATCTATGCCAAGTTACAGTAATGTAGTACTGAGGGTGTATGCAAACATGCCGGAGGCGCAGCGGTGCGGCGCGGCGCGGAGGCGGTACCGGTTGTAATTGATAAAGTTGTGTTAATATTCGAGCTAACATGAAAGAGGGCACACAGAATACACGCTACGCTTATTTCCCGCGCGGTATTCTGTGTGCCCTCTTTCATGTTAGCTCTAATAATACAACTGGTACCGCCTCCGCGCTGTGCCGCACCGCCCCGACACCGCTCTCTGTGTGTTTCAAGCTTCACAGAGAAGTTTGAAAAAGTCTAAGGTGCGTGTATGCGTATCGCGTTTGTATCAAGAGAGACGCGCGTCGAGGGTGCGGCTAAAAAACACTGTGTGCATAGGTTCTAAAAGTCCTGAGCTAAAACGCGAACAGATAGACACGACGAAAAAGGGTTGCGTTTTCGTCATTTTTATTACAGAATCCTAAAAATGTATAAATTATACTGCCCTGTTTTATATTTTGCATTTTTGATTTAAAATGGCTTATTAATTGTTACTCACCGAGAATAATTAAACGTAGGAAGGTATAAGTAATTACAATTGGCCGTATGATCAAAACATATTCATCCGTTAGTTCTTTGACTTTTTTGAAGTTTTTTGCAATCAGTAAATTGTATAACCTGTGTAATTGTTCATCTCAACTTAAGTTTCGTTAACTGTTCGTAACGTAACTAATGTAGTAACTGTGTATGATTTTACTAACTAGTAGATATAGTTACAAGTAATAAAAATAAGTAACCTAATCCAGTTCATTGTTGATTCGTTGAATATGAAGGTGACAGCGATAAAAGGGACATTTACATCGGAAAACGGTAACACTACATAATAAATAAATAACATAAAGTTGGCTTTAGCCACAGAATAAGTACTTAATAGTACAAGTACTTTAACCTTCAAAAGGTGCATTCCTATTGTCTATGCGATGGCTCTCAAATGTAAAAGGCGACCGCTGGAAAACTTTTTGAGGTCAATGACGCAACTCGCACAGAGTCAAATTATATTTTTTACAGACAATAAAACTCTAAAAGAAAGAACACTCAAGTAGTATTAAAGAGTTTCGGTATAATGTACGTTTATAGGAAGCAAATATGTGGCGGGCCGACGGCGAGCGCATGTGTGCGGTCTGCGGCCGCCGGAGAGAGGTCGGGCGCCTACATGCGAGGGCGGCAGCGGCGGCTCATCCCGGCCGCGGCTCCGGCGCGGGCACACTGCACTCCACGGGACCGGCGGGGCGCGAGGCGGGCGGCGGGCGGCGGGCGGCGGGCGGCGGGTGCTCGAGCGATCGCCGCGGCGGCCGGCGCGGAACTGCCGCGGCCGCCGCGCCGCCGCTGGCCCGGGAGCCGCAGCCGCCGCCGCGCGTTGTTCAACTATACGACTACTACGCAACAATTTAATGTACCACCAACTAAATTGGTACAAAAAAATAAATTGCCTTTTAGCTAAAAATATCTGATCATAATTATGTTTCTAGTACCAAAAATGTAACTAGCAAAGGCGATGTTTAATATCATTAAGAAAAAATAATAACGAGCTCCCGAGGCAGCGAGGTCTTATCGACTGAGAGGCGAGGGCGAGGGCGGGTGCGTGTGACGTCACTCGCGCGGAGCGGCGTGCGTCGTGCGGCGTGCGGCATGCGCTTGCGACGTGCGGCACCCGCTGATACCTCTCACTACGGTACGTAGTTACCCCAAACAAGGCAATGATTCCCAAGCATCGCACAAAGGGATGCAGAGGTGGTTTATATTTGCAGCATCCAAGATGTGGAATGACTTGCCTCCACCCCTTCGTGAAGGTATGTCCCAGCCTACCTTTAAACACAAGTTCCGAGCATTTCTTCTTATCACACAACTTGAAATCAGCTGCATATACTTATCACTAGTTGTGATCGGTGTTAGTTGTTCTCAAGGATTAGGTACATCACAAAAAGGTTTTGATTTTTCTTTGTTCTTTTACTAGGAACTCTTACATATACTTAGTTTCGCCATGCCTGTCCGTCCGTTTGTCTGACCGCGGCTAAGCTACCGACTGTCAGTACTAGAAAGCTGTAATTTAGCATGAATATACATATCAGTCACGCCGCAGTGATAGAATAAATAAAACTAGAAAAAAAATTGTTAGTTTACCTCCCATAGAAGTAAAGTAGGGGTGATTTTTTTTCTCGACCAATCCAATAGTGTGAGGCATCGTTGAATAGGTGTTTTAAAACCATTAGGAGGTTGCTAGGACGATTTTTCGATTCAGTGATCGGTTTGCGAAATAGTCAACTTTAAATTGCAAATTTTCACGAAAATCGAGCTTCCCCCCTCTAAAATCTAAACTGTAGGGTGGAAAATTTTGAAAAAATTCAGGATGGTGGTAGTAAATATATCAAATTTACAAGGAAAATTATAACGGCTAAGATTGCTTAAGAATTATTAATATTTTTTTCACGTCTCATGCTCGTAAAGTTCGTGTTTATGGTGGATCTAGGCGACATAAAATGACATAAAATGACTTCTTATGCTCTAGTGCATAAAGTAAAATCTTCGTCTAACAATAAGTAAGACCAAAGAAATCAGGTGTTAACTAAATATTTTCTTTCTTTCTTTCTGATGGTAATGGTGAAACTGAAACCACTTCTTGACAAAGTTTTTGTCAGTCATATGAAGAGCAAGTGTACAACGCGACCTCTGGCTTGACTATTGAATTTAGTTGCCATAAATATGAGAGTATTGCTGGCTGTTGATGCAGTTGAGCCTGTTGCCAGCCCAACGCTGTGGTCCAGACAGACCGAGATAAGACACCGTGCTAGGTACAGAAAGTACGGACATTCCCATGCACATCGGACAGTTTTTAACTAAACCTTATACTTTTTTTTGATGTTGGTTTTAACGTAAGATGTTGGATTTTGAAATCTCTTACCTAATAATTAATGTGGCAGTCAACCTTTAGTTAGTTGGTCGACTGGACGTAAATAATTTCGTGGTAAAGTTTGAAAAATCAAGCTTCCTTGTAAATATTTCGAAATTTTTCCTGTGATTATTTGTGCTACATATTTATTTTGAGTCTCGAAAAATCTGTGACGTGTAAGTAATGAAATTACGAGGAAAAATATCGAGCCATCTTCCAAATCAAATTTGTACGAAAAGTTACCCGTTATTATTGTTCATCAGTAGGTATACATGTACAGAGTGAGTCTTTTGTTATGTACCGAATGTAAAGTAAATAATAAATCACTGGTATGTGACATGTGAGTAGTTTTTGACCCGAGCTGGGCCCGCACGCACTACTGCTACTGGGACCTATCTATACAAATCATATCTTTTACTTATAAGAAAAGTATCTACATGCATTAGCATAGCATTAGAACGTAAAAATGTTTATTGGTGTCAATATCGACAGCCGACACCCTCTTTTTGGCGACACTCGACAAAGCGGGAGCAGGAGGGGGGGGGGGGCTCACGCCGGCACTGGTATTGGCTTACCGATTAAAATTAAAGGTAAGTTTTAGGTTGATTTATTCAAAGAAAATTGAAAAGGCAAGGGCAGGCGGCTGCCGGCCGGGCGGGCTCTTCCGGGACCGTAAAACAGAATTATTAACGAAATGCCCGTCCGGCCAATCATCATTGTAGACCAAACTTTTTAAGAACTTGATACGAACATTTTGCTCGTGCTCGTACCCATTTGGCTATCCCAGTAGCTATTTCTATCAAAATCAATGATAATAAGATCATTCCATCTAAAATAAACTTAAAATTGACCACGAGCCCAGCTCGAGATGAAACGTAAATTTATTTTCTGCAGTGCACTTGCTATAAATTTAAACACAATATACTTGTAAGAAGTAATTTTTACAATTAATAGTCATTTGGCTGTAAATAAGTTGAGCATTTTCTCTAAGTCATCATATTTTCTATTGTATTTGAAACGTATTTGTTATCAGTATAAGTTTCGTAAATTATAGCAAGAAGTAGGTACGTACAAACTGTCAAAAGTTTCGATGTTTCGTGCCTGTAACCGAAGCGGTAAGACAGGCAGGGCGGAGGAGTGGCGGCGGCCCGCCATTAAAACAATATTCATTAAAATCAGGTCTTAACTTAGGTTACGATGTGGTCTTCCCAGTAGAAAAATACTTTTTATTGTATACTTACATTAGGCATAGTGAAAATTCTGCGTTTTAATTGTTCGATTAAGTGTTGTATGTTTATGTTTTTGAAATAATTATGTACGTAAGGAAGAACATTATGTGATTTTCCCACTAAACGACTTACAGACTGGCTAAAACCAAAAAGTCGTCTGGGAAATTGCATACGTTTTTATAATAAAAATCCAAAAAATATTATAAATGTAATGGATACAAAATTCAGATCTATTGTCAAGAAGACATTAATATCTAAGGCGTATAATAAAGTTTTTTTTTTTTTTTTTATGTAGCCTGTATTACGTCCCACTGCTGGGCAAAGGCCTCCCCTTTTCTCCGCCACTCTTCCCTGTCCTGGGCATGCACCTGCCAATCGAGCTGAAAAGCGCTCAGGTCGTCCCGCCATCTCCTCTTGGGTCTGCCTCTGCTCCTATGCCCATCCCTCGGATCCCATTCGGTTACGATCCGTGCCCATCGGTCCGGGTGCATGCGGCAGACATGTCCGGCCCAGTCCCACTTCAGCTTGGCGGTCTTGACACCCACATCTGTGATACGAGTTTTAGAGCGCAGTATCGTGTTTCTGATTCGATCAGTTCTTCGAACACCCAGAATACTGCGCTCCATTGCTCGTTGGCAAACCTTGAGCCTGGACTTTTGAGCTTCAGTCAATGACCAAGTCTGTGCGCCGTAATAAAGTTAATGATTATATAATGGGCATGGATATTTGGAAATAATTCCGATCCGCATTAACGATCCCTCCAAATAGTGAACCTACTGTGTTAAAAATAAAGTTGTGTTAAATACTTGTGATGTATACATATAATTTAATAATATTGTAAATCTGTTTAAAAAAAATACTCCTCGTTGAGTTTCTTGCCGGATTCTTCTCAACAGAGGTTTTTCCGAACCGGTGGTAGATTATTTTTACATTCATAAAATTGTGTTTGTTATAGCTTAAATTGAATAAAGATATTTTGACTTTGACTTTGACTTTGACTTTATCGTATCGTAACATATGAAATTGAAATAGGAAGTGGACATTATACCTACTAAATTTTTATACATTTTAAAATTACTTAAGTATGGAGTGTGGGTCGGGTTTTAGTTTGGGGCGAAATTTGTGTCGATACCCTATGCTTATCTTAACGCTAAAAATGCCAAAATCACCATAGGTGTGCCTATAAAATTTGAGGTTTGCCCTCGATTTCTCTAGGATCCCATCACTAGATCTTGATTTGGTGACAATGGGATCACCTCAGAAGAGTACCTTTTCCAATAAAAAAGAATTTTGAAAATCGGTCTACAATTGAATGAGTAATCGGTGAACATACTTAAAAAAAAATACAAACATTGGAACACAGAACCTCCTCCTTTTTAGGGTTTCGGAGCCAAAATGGCAAAAACGGAACCCTTATAGTTTCGCCATGTCTGTCTGTCTGTCTGTTTGTCCGTCCGTCCAAGGCTCAGGGACTATCAATGCTAGAAAGCTGTAATTTTGCACGGATATATATGTAAACTATGCCGACAAAATGGTACTATAAAAAAATCAAAAAAAAAATTTTTTTTTACGGTACCTCTCATAGACGTAAAGTGGGGCTGTTTTTTTTCTCATCCAACCCTATAGTATAGGGTATCGTTGGATAGGACTTTTAAAACCATTAGTGGTTTACTAAGACGACTTTTCAATTCAGTGATTTGTTTTAAATATTCAACTTTAAAATGCAAATTTTCATGAAATCGAGCGTCCCCTCCCTCTAAAATTTAAACCGGTGGGTGGAAAAATTAACAAAAATTCAGGATGGTAGTAAGTATATCAAACATTCAAGGAGAACTATAACGGCTAAGTTTGCTTGACAATTATTAGTAGTTTAAGAGTAAATAGCAGCCTAAGTTATAAAATATACCTCAACTTGAAAGATTCCGTAAAAAATACAAAATCTTTAGAAAAATATTACTTAATTTTTTCGTTATGGCTACGGGACCCTATTTTGGGTGTGTCCGACACGCTCTTGGCCGGTTTTTTTAGATTTAATTTAGTAGGTAATAAGTCTTTAAGTTAGTAGTTAGTTTATATTAGTTAAGTTTTATATGGTATTTTTTTCTTAAATTCTTGTATTACAAAAAGAGTTATACAGTACTTAACTAACTAACTATTAATTAATTTCGTTTCAAATTAGTTAGACCCTAGCAAATGGTGTATGCATCAAAAGTAGCTAAAAGTTTTTTTTTAAATTGGGTACATAGTCGGTGTTGTCTGGCGTGTCATGGGCGTCTGACGGTCAAATAAATAAATAAATGGTCGTGTCATCGTTGGCGGTGAAGTTATCTGCCCGCGGCTCGGGTCGTCGGGTCGTCGGGTCGCGTTGTTGTGCGCTGTGCGTGTGCAAGACGCTGCAGGCTGCAACGAGGACTCACCTACCTGTATAGCGCCATGACGGGCAACCATTGTCCATTTACTCCAAATATGAAAAATATATTAATTCGTAACTACCTTATGCCCGCGACTGCGTCTGCTCGGATCTAGGTTATCGCGTGGTGGCACCCTCTACCAGAATAAAAGGTATCCTATGTTGATCCTTGGGGTTCAAATTATCTCTATACCAAATCATATGTCATCAAAATCTGTTTAGTTGTTTCGAAGTGAAAGCGTAACCGACAGCCAGACAGATAGACAAACAGAGTTATAATATTAGTAGGGATTTGATCGATAGAACGTGCCGTAATTACCTGAGCCCGGTCGCGGCGCGGCGGCGGCGCGGCGGCGGCACGGCGGCGGCGCGGCGGCGGCACGGCGGCGGCGCGCAGGTAGCACAAGTTGTCGCCGAAGCACAAACACGTCGATTCGATCAAAATAAAAATAAAAACATAAATTGTTAAGTACTCGGACCTGTGCGAAAAAGATTTGGCAGCTGTTGCACAAAGAATACAGAGCTTTATGCAAAAGGAACATGATTCATTTTTAAGTCGAAATACCTATTACGGGAGTAATTGTAATAAAATTAACTGCTTTCCAAGTTTTATAGGCTTTTTGCGGAGCGCCGCGCGGAGTGAAAAGATGCGGGGATTATTTACGAGCGTCGAGCCCGCGCCGGACCCGCGCCGTGCTCGCGCCGCGGCGAGCGCAGCACTTGTCTTGTTACCCAATCGCGAAGTTCATACTGTGGACCCTTTTCACACAAAATTAAAACGTGATATCGCATCGCATAGCCTGACAAGGAATATCGTTACGAACGCATTGTTAATCAAGTATCAAGCTAAGCCAAAAACCATAAAGCTAAGAAAATTATTTCAGAAATCGAAATAAAATACAAAATACTTACTAAAAGAAATTTGTTTTATGAAGCTCTTTAGCTCCTTGAATTTCATCTTTAAAGCTAATCAGCGTTAATTAGGTGTACCTCTGTGGGTGGACCTTTGTTTGTGTTCGCTCTATTTACTGTGAGCAATGTTTTGAGCACGCGGCGGCGGGGGGAGGGGGTGGGGACGCGCGTCACTTTCATCTGCATGGCTACTATGAAACTCGAAGTTTGTGGCGTGCGGTCTCTCTGACACTTATACTATTTAATACGAGAGCGAGAGGGACAGCACGACACGAACTTCGAGTTTCAAGTTTCGTAGTAGCCCTATGCAGATTATTTGTTTACGAACAAATAATAAACGCTTATCGCTGCCCAACAAGTTGACGGGAACACGCAGAAGGGGGGGGGGAGGTGCTATCCTCACGTAATTTCTTCTCTAAAAAGCTAAAAGGCTAAAAAGTAAAGCAAGCTACTCGGTGTCATTATGTGCAGCAGTGCGCCGCGACACGGGGGTGGGGGTGACGTAGTGGATTTGTAAATATTCAATTCGATGGTGGAATAATAACGGTGCACGTTCATCATTCAGTAAAATTTCCAGGGAGTATCACACGTCCACTGCAATTAGAATTTTGTAACCGTCTTATAAAGGGTATGACTTCAGCAAAATTAATCCAATTCAAAGCTAAATTATTAAGTAAATGAGCGTCACCATTCGCTATACGCTCTGCGTGTGCTACGCCGTAGTCAGATGCTACGTCCTAGCCATATGCTACGCCATAGTGGACGCTGCGTCCTAGCCGGGTAGTACGCCGTAGTCAGACGCTACACTTTGCCCTAATCGGGTGCTGCGCCGTAATCAGGTGGTGGTAGGATGCTGCGCCGTAATTATTGGTTATGCCCTACCGAGATGCTAAGCTGCAGCCGAGTGCTACTTACCATCCTAAGTTGTGAAAGCTGAAACATCTCCGACACACTAAGTCATAGCTGTACTCGTATATTTGTTACGCAGTTTTTTCAGAATTCCTTTTAAATTGGTTCGCGGAGCTCCATCCGTTAGGTCCCAGTGCTAACGTTCCGCCTTCCCAGCGGTGCGATGTGCGATGTTGTAAATGGGTCAAACTCAGTGAGCATCTACATACTTAACGCAGTCGGTAGGTGCCGGGCTCTGGTACGAATTTCCATAACCTCACATTAAGTTCAGCGGACGCCCGGCCCGAAATAAAACACATATCTGGTGTTATTCCAGCTTGCATTGTTCCACAAATAATACATAAATTAGAATAAATTGGGCGAAGCGGGGGCGGGGTCGTGGCGGCGCGGGGGGACGGGCACAACTTTAGTTCGTTACTATGCGGGCAACCCCGTCGGTACAAGGTTCGTTTCTACTATTCCATTATAGTTTCAATTGTCTACTGTTATTTGGCTATTTACAATTGTAAAGGATTTCTTGTGACGTACTTGAATCGCAACAGAAATATCTATTCAAGAGATGATTGGTGCAAAACACAGCGCGCGATCTGTCGGTGTTGCGGATGTCTACATGGTATAGCCAGCAGCGAGCGCGTACAGTCAAGGGCAAAGATATCGACACGGCCAAAGTTACAAAAATTGTATACCTACACGACTTTATGCACTTAACATTAAAGCCGTGTGTACATATTTTTATATGTATAAAATTAGCTTCTTTAAATGTAAGTAATTCAAGTTCATTCCAATAGGAATTAATAATGTTCTCGGAAAAGGGAGAAGCTACACTGGTACGCCGCATTCGAACAGTAGCGAGAAGACGGTGAAACATCGCTGCCGCGCCGCTGCGCGCCGCTGCCGCGCCGCCGCCGCGCGCCCGCCGCTCCGCCGCCGCTCGCTGGCGCGCGTGACGGAATGCAGCGATAAAACTTGTTCGTGTACGCGTTCTGGCCCTCCCGCCGCCATTTGCGGGCGTCCTGGTCTTCTCCCCCGGGCACAGCGTCCGTTATCGCGCGGCCGGGTGCCGCCGCGTGGCCGCCGCGCGTCGTAGATCACGCGGAGGAATGCTTGTATTAGGAGCTGCGTAAAGCGAACTTATTTTGAGGACGCGAGCCCGCGCCCGCAGCGGATTATTGAGCATCGGAATTGTTTAATAATCTACCTGAGAAGAATTGCTCTGCCGCGGTCTGCCCGCCGGCGACCGTCCTCGTGATGAACCAGAGGGTGGAAAGTAGTGGCTTGTAGTTTTTACAAGCGTTTATTTAGTTTAAACTGTCCCGTTGTCTGTCTGCCTGTGTGTCTGTCTGTCTGCAAACCTTAAAACTGTCTGCAAGTTAAATTCGACCAACTTCCAGTAAGTAGTTGGATTGACTTGAAATTTAGTATACTTACTTATGTAACTTGCGTGACAATACAATAATCTGGTAGTGACATCCTGGTAGTCCAGCCATGATCGTCTCCGCAGGACGGAACTGTTCAACGGTTAATAGCATCGACTTGAAATTTGGTATACAAACGTAGTTTGGGTGGTCTTAGCAAATGTTCACGTAAGTAAATAAGTACTGTAACCACAGTGTAACAAAATGTATGTAACTGTGTGCGCTCCGTCCGCTCCGTCCGCTCCCCGCTCCCCGCGACCCGCGACGCCTCGACCACTGTAATGATGCACTTCTTCATAACAAATACTTACCGCAGGCGATATTTCTTGTAAAAGTTTTTATCATATTTAAAGTGCTTTTTCATCTCTCCTGTTCGGAAAGTTTAATTTTCATCTCTAGGGTGGAAAGTAATTTTTTTAATTTTTCGATTAGCCACGGAGTCGAAGATAATTGAGTTACGTCAATAACGCTTTTTTTTCACGTTTCGGCATGGCCATCTAGATGCACGTCATGACCAAGGAGCTTATATATAGGTACAACACTGGAAGTTGAACGCCGAACATCCGTTTAAAACAAGAAATTTGATCTTTATTACGTCACGAACATATTCCATCTCTTTCTTTAGTTAGGTTAAGAAAGAGATGGATGTCATTCGTGAAATGTGAAAGAAAGAGATGGAATATATAAATAAGTAAAAAAGGCCAAACTTCTTCGTTCGGCGTTCAACCTCCAGTTTTGTAGGCATATAAACTCCTTGGTCGTGACCAACTCGATTTTTTTATACTCGGCCGAGGCAAGTGCTAGCTAGCTACATATTAGTAATCTGTGGGCAAGTGGAAAGTCGAAAAGGTACCGTTGGAGGTTGGATATAAGTAAATTCAATTTATTATTATTCTCATTTTTTTTGTAGTATTTTACTTTCCTCACAGTCGAATTGAAAAGTAGTGTCTAACTCGGATGAAAATTACCCATTTGCCCTCGAACTATAGAAATATCTTGGGTGAAATGGGTCACTTTCCACCCTTGGTTATCAATCTACTATTGAATTGGTATCAGTAATGCTTGCAGAGCACACATGGATCGCACGAAGCGGCCAACCCCGCGCCACCCGCACCCGCGCCGCGCCGCTCCGCGCCTCTCGCCGCCGCCGCTGTATATTTTGTTCCCAATATTTGGGGCAATATTTCAATATTTTTTCTATCAAAAGCTCCAGTTTGAGTTACGCCGCTCAAAATATTTCGTTTCATGCCGCGGGTCGCGGGTTGCGGGTGTATTTTCAGGCCGACGTATCATTAAGCGGAATAAGGAAAGAAAACACAAGCAGGAACAGATGAACCAATTTATGAGCAGCTTTACTCATCAACATCATCATCACGAGTATAACTTAGTAATACTTTTGCAATTTTCACTCATAGTTATTGGGACTTAATGCAATAAGCTATTAAAACTGTTAAAATAAAAGTTGAAAATATATATTTTTTTAATTATTAAGATTTCTTATTATTCTTAATTTAATTTAATTTTCATTTCATAATTTAATTTAATTTTTATTTTATTTATTTGACTTCTAATTAATTGTTTTTAATTGTTTAATGGACTAACGTCTGGAATAAATATATCATTTAATTTTTATTTCATTAATAATAAACCAAGTCAACAAAGGAAAGGAAGGAAAAGGAATCAACAAACTAAATTGATTGACTTATAATATTGAGTATCATAAACAATCTGCCAATGACTATTTTTTTTATTTGGTGTACATGTAAGTGTATCTGTCTCTGTCTCTGTCACGCGGTAGACCTAATATTTTTGCTGACAGCCTAATGACAGCTGTGTTTAGTTCTGCTACTCACCGTTAGAGGGCGTTGTTTTAAAAGTGTAAATATTCACATGAATGCTAGCTAAATTTTATTATTAAAAATAAATACTCTAAAGGGGCCTGAATAAAAACAGCTAATTTCCTGAGTATTTATAGCTTATTAAAAATTACTCTCGCCGTCTTGCGGCGTGTTGTCGATCAGCTAATTCGGACAGCTGATCGCAGGTCAACGACCTTTATAAAGGAAAGCTCGGCTGAAAGCTTGACTTTCTTCGAGCACATCTAAGAGCAGCATCCAGTAATAACAAGCCCAAAGCTGATTATTTATTTATTATCTATTTAATTTACTTAATAATTATCTTCACATCGCCGAACTCAAGGCGACTCCCTACGGTCCTAGGTCCGAGGTCCTCTCAACGTCTGCACCTCCAGTAACCACCTGGCCAGCGCTCCGGCTGCTCAAAAGGCTTCCGACCAGCACGTCCAGCCGCTACTCCACCTGCGCCACCTGAACACCCGGCCCAGGGAAGTGCCTGCCGTAATTCCTGAACCAACCACTTGTACGAACCTTCACCCTGAAATCTCATGCCGCGTTCTGTAGGAAAGCCTATTTTTGTAAGCAACTGAATAAATCGAGTCTTCAGATAATTCTTTGTTTACTTTCTCTCCTACAAGCTGACGCGCTAGCCGCTAAGCTTGACATATCTTGTGTCTCCATTTTATACTTATTTGTTATCTTTATATTTTTTATTAGTATGCATCATTCATTACTGGAGAGTGTGTATCCAGCAGTGTGTTTTTCTTTTAAATTCTGATATTATATTATGTTGTTAACAATGACGAATTTTTCAACATTTTTGAGAAAAATACGTTTCTAAACATAAAGTAGTGCAGTGTCCACATCGCCAACAGCAGCCCGCACCCTCACAATCCGCGGAGTGAGCTTTCATCAAATAAATAAAACCGTCGCTACAATCACAGTGCTTACTTTTAAAACGATTGAATTCGCCGACTATTCGGGGTGAAGAGAAAGTTTTCTTTATTGAAAGGGGAAGCGCTCCGAGCAGTGAGACGCGCCACCTGGCACCTGGCACCTGGCACCTAAGGCGCCGCGCGTCGCAGTGCCGACGGACGCCTCCGGGATCGTCTCGCCGTGCTCGGGAAAATAATACATTCACGCATTGAATTTTTCTATATCACTACCTACTTACTCCTCGAAAGCAAAGGTTAGAGTTATTCAGTAAACATTGTAACCGCCGCTTCGATTCCGTTGTGATTGATGCATAAAAGCATCACATGGGTAAGGTTTTCACAAAAAAAGAGCGAAGGCTGTCGACGGGCGGGCAACGAGGGTCGAGTGCGGCAGAGGCGGGCGCTGCTGCGGACGCGCGCTCTGCTGCCGCCGCCGCCTCTCGCAGGGCGGGCGGGCGGCGGGCGGAGGGCGGCCGGGGGAGCGCCACGAGACAATACTGTCACCCGGAGCGCCGCTTTGTGTCCGCGCGGGCATTCTTCAGCGAACGGTAAAGCGACGTATCGAGGGTATTTTTTCTTCCCAGAGCGACAGCTAGTTGTGCTAACGCTGAAATCATAAATCAAATATAAGTTATTGAAATGGGGCTCCGCGTCGCAAAGTAATGGGTGCTAACTCCGGGAAGATTAATAAGGCCGCCACTAAATCGTCTCCTTTGTCGGGCGGCGGCGGCGTCGCCCGTCCGTCGCCGTCCCGTCGCCCGTCGCCCGTCTCACGTCTTTGTTAATACAGTATTATGTATTAAGCGTGGTGCTTTTTGTGAAACTTATTTTGTATAAAAACAACAGATTTAATACAATTATAGGTATGCGCACGCACGGGAAGTTTTTCGATTTATACAGGTGGTTCGGTTAGTTTAACCCTAAATACTCTTCAATAGTGTTGGAAATACATATTTCCAACACTACAATACTTATGCAAAACGAAAATGACTGCAAAGTGGAAATAGTACATTGTGGAATTACCTACGAACGAGAGTCTATTAGAAGCCCGAAGTCGGACTGAGGGCGTTAATGAGACTAATGAGTCTATGTTCGTAATTTTAGTACCGCCCGTGCGATATACAATGTTTTTTATCACATTTGCGAGTAAAATTGTATATTTGTAAAAGAAAAACTAATATTTTTTCTAAAATTGCCGATACCGCTCTTGACAGCGCCAGCGCCGCGCCCGCGCCATCCCGCAGCAGGAGCGCGCGCTGCAGTATCAGTACGCGCAATGACTCATGCGACCGACCACGGGTTTCATGACAAGCACATTAAGGTCGAGGGTTTTATTTGGGAGGTTGCAACCAAGAAGCCTGCATGTTACGACACTGTTTACGAGCAAGTGTGATGAAAAGATAAAAATAGATTAATTCAAATGAAAGATATTTCATTATGATTATAATTGCAGGAGTATCAGTTTAAGTAAAAGCGCGGACACGGCTCGCAGCCCTCAGGGCGAAGGCGAACAGCAAAAGTCGACCGCCCGGAGGGCACTGCGACTGACTGCCGACTGCCGACTGCCGCACGACGAGCACCGCCGCCGCCGCCGCACACGCAACCATAAACAACGATAAAGGGACAAAGTTCATTAAGTATTGTACTACTACTAGTGAAGTGACTGTTTGATCGCGACTTTGCCATTGCCGTGTTTAGCTTATCTACCTTACCTAATTGCTTAATTAAGCTTGTTTAATTAAGTAAAAAGTAATATTTATAATTATAACACAAAGGCTTAGAGGCAGTTCAGAGGGAGACGCGCCAGAGACGCGGGGCGCGGGGGACGTAGGTGCTCGCTCGGAACGGAGAAAAATTAAAGGAATTTCTTCGGCGACCCTCGTCATGCGAGCTCATAATTACTCCGGGAAGGCATCTGTTGTTTGAATCTTAACAATCAGGATTAAACACGACTCGTAGATAGGCAGTTGATCTTGTTCGTTAATTGCTTTAAAAAAATGTAATAATATGATAGCGCGCGGCGTCGAGCCGATGCTTGGCTGCGGCGAGCGAATTTATTTACGACAAAAAGCGAGAGGCGCTATCTGTCACAGCGCGAGCTGCAAGAACTGCGGAAGATATTAATTCGCGAGCCGGCCCGCTGATTCCTCCGGAAAAATAACGTTATGAGAGTTATCACTTCCTTTTTCGTATTATTTATGTCCCAAAGTTTTTTGCTTGGGCCAGGGATAAATACCTAGATCCCGGTGCTCGCTAGCACAGCGCCGCCTGCGAGCGTCGCGGCCGCGGGCGGCGGCGGCCGTGCCCGTGCGGCGCCCCTCGCGCCAGCAGCGCCGCGTGCCCAGGCCCACCCATATACGGCTTCTATACGTATTCGTAGCTTCGGTTACGCTATTCTGTGGTTACGCGCTCAGTTCAGTCCATCATTCTAGTTTTTTGTCATTCTCATCGGATTTACGAATATTTTTAATAGAAATAAAGAAAGAAAGAAAATGTTTATTAACTTGTTTAATATACATTAACTTGTGCTTAGGTAACATACATCGTTTACATAACTTTATGTTTAAGTAGGTAATCTTATGCTAGCTGAAAGGGCTGGCAGCTCAGCAATGCTGAGGTACGGAACCACAGCGCTGATTTTCAGCTGCAGCCAAAAAAAAAACGTGCCATAATTCGTCATTCAACACGCATACACCAGCACAACACGCATATCTTGCATAAACGCAGCTATCACAAGGTCGCTGGTGAGCAAATAGAATTATTTTAGTTCATTTATTAATTTATTTCCTAATACTTTAAAGAAGGTTCTTACGGTCAATAAGAAAAAATAAGAAAGTTGCGCATAAAATCAAAAAAATATATAAATCGACTATACAAACTTCTGTAATGTACTTATACGCATTCTTACATTATTACAATGTACGCATTATTACTACCGCTACGATTGGAGACATGAAATTCAGGAGAATTCCTACGAAACATTTTGCGAAATCCTAGAATTCCAATTGTATTGCTATTTACGCTCGCAAAACCGTGGGTAAAAGCTAGTTACGGACAAGTGTGGCATGGTCGCAATTTCCTACTTACATAACCTGCGTCCATAATATGAAACAACACCTTAAGTTAGTTAAAACCACGACTTTAAGACAGAAAGTGACCATTACAACCATTGCATTGTTGTGTCATTTATCTTTGAGACGTATTTGAAGTTATTTGCTCATAATTCTGCAGTCAGTTTCTCTTGAACAGATACTCGTATTTTCTGGCAGGGTGTAGCTGGATTGTTGGCAGAAGTACCTAAGGTAAATATTGGGTACCGGACGAGTGGTCGCGCTAAATTTGAATAAGCTGTTCCGAATTCCAGACCCAAATTAATATTCTAATTGTCAGAGAGCGATCTCCCCTCGTGCGGCGTCCGGCGGCGACCGCCGGAACTTTGGATCTCATCAATTCATTTGATGGTTTGGAGGCGACTGTCTCCACGGCGTGAGCACTGTGAAATGCTACGTTCACACTCAGAAGTGTTGTTGTTCATCAGAATGAAATATAATATTAACTCGACAAAACGTTACCTATCACTATACATCGCTTGAACCGCGGTATGAACTAAACTAACTACTAAACGCCTTACCTTACGAATACCACAACAAGTTGTGAATATTATATCAATGACTTGCCACTCAACTGCTATCCTTAGAATGTCAAAAATATTGAAATAGGCAAATACTTCTTGCATTAACTATATATTTTTCTCATTTCACTTAATTAGACCTAGGAAAAACTTTTCTTAAAATGTAAATGTTAGAAAGTAAACTGTTGACTTTCCTTAAACGCGCTTCTTTCTTGTTTC
>NC_133485.1:206276-252045 GCF_025370935.1 Choristoneura fumiferana
AAGGTGCTTTGGGGTAATTTCCACGTGGATTTTTGATGAGTTGACAGGATGTTTGTAATTTCGTTAATACTCCGAGTTGGTACATTATATTTAAAGTCTTAGGATATTTCTGTCGTTTCACTAATCGATCTTATATACTATATAAAAAGTTTCTAAAATATGATCGATTTATGGAAATATTGGTAATCAAAAACTAGTTACTTATTTTTTTGCACAGGGCTATTTCGGAATATAGCGGGTTATTCTGCGTGTTATTGAAAGGTGGACTTTATTATAATTTGGCTCAAGATTCATATTTCTTTTTAGGCTTAAATTACCCCATTCATTTTATTTTTTATTTCGTTAGTAATATCCATAGTTACAGATTTTCAATCTCTGTATTCCGAAATAACCCCACAAACGCAATGTGGTTCTCAAAATTTGGCGCAAAGGAATATTAAATCTACATACATTATAGAACAAAGCTGGATTATTTACACCATTTATAAACTCGAGAACAGCTGGACAGATTATTATGATCTTTGATGTGTGGATTGTAGAGTTTGTCTCCGCCCCGAATAGCAGAATAGGGGAGAGGAGCGAAGCCGCGCGGAATATACTAGTAAGTATATAAAACAATTAGAAATGCCATGTCACTTTTATATTTTGAACTAGCTTTTACCCGCGGCTACGCTCGCGTGAACCATAAACATTCAATGAAGCAAGCAATCAAGTAAGCATGCTAGCAAGCATTTAAGCTAGCTTGCAAGCAAGTATGCAAGCAAGCAAGCAATGCAAGCAAGCAAGCATGCAAGCAAACATTTAAGCAAGCTTGCAAGTGAGCATGCTTCGCTCGCGTGAACCATAATCATTTCAAAGAAGCAAGTATGCAAGCAACTAAATAAACTTCATGCTACATCGTTTTTGATAGCCGAAGTATCAGGTACGCTACCCTGTTCGACACACTGGAGATCTCTTTAATGTTGTTAGAGAAGGATCTATTAACAAGGAACCCTACGCCACCCTGTGATGTTTGATCATCCTCGCGGAAGTACAGATAATGGCCCGAGTCTAAGATGATGGTGCCCTCTCTATGTATTTCACTTAACTCCTGAATATGCCACCCTTATGTTCTCCAGCTCCACTTCCAACTGCGCAAGAAGTCAGCTAAAAGTCCGTCCGTTCTAGGTAGCCAGGGTCAGTTTACTTAGGTAGCCTTGGATCGACCGGGATTCTTAGCATCCCTCTGCCCTACCGTTACCATTGAACGCTACTATGGCAAGGAATAGCGGGGCGACCGGGAACTGGGGGCCATCTCTTTGCCGTGCGCTTCATTCTGGTAGGGGTTTGCCCATAATCCCCACACTGGGCATGCGAGTTGGCGATCGTAGGGCACAGTTTATTGCACCGCCGATGCTGCGGCCCGGGGACTTAACTGTGCCGATTTTTGGCTGCGCTATGCCGCAATCAGCCAGCTGCCAGAGCCCAGTCTGTCAGACGGCAGGGTGCACCACGGGCAGGTAAGGTTGGCTTGGGGTCCATAGATGAAGGTTGGCACCACAAATAAAAAAATGAAAATCTTGAAAAGTTGAAAGTTTGAATACCTCAGACAATTACCATACTAAAGTAAGCTGGGGTTATTTCGGGAATCACTTCACTGGAATAACCCCTAAAGGGTAATTCGGGAAAAAAATTAAACTATAGCTAGGCCTTTTAGACTGACACAGTCATTCGCAAAAAACGATTATTTGTCATAACATTAATAGTTCAATCTTGTAACTTATCAGGTTTTAGAGTTAGGCGGTGTTGGGGTTATTTCGTACTAGCTTTTGCCCGCGACTTCGTCCGCGTGGAATAGTAACTTTGGGAAGTATTTAATTTATTTAGGATACCTATTCTGCCAATAATAGCACATAGAAACTTCTACGGTTTACTGAAAATAACCATTTTCAATACATTGCTATAAATATAATGTATTTTTTTTTTCTTCATCCATCCATTCCATGTTCTTAGTAAAAACATAAATATTTTGCGGGTAGCCACATTTTTAGCAAAACGACGTGTACTCTACTCTGTCAACACAAAAGGACTAATTCTTCATAGTGAACTCTTGATACCTTACGTCCTTTATTGTAAATTAGGAGGGTAGGATTACAATTAAGACGGCATTTTAGCTACACATAGTTCCGATAAATATACTTATCGTCAATTTGTTTGGAATTCCGTAAGAACTTTCATCCCCAGTTAATAAGTAAATAGGTCGTAATTTGAAAAGCGCCGGAACAAATGTTTTTTAGGGTTCCGTTCCTCAAGAGGAAAAAATTGAACCCTTATAGGATCACTTTGCTGTCCGTCCGTCCGTCTGTCTGTCAAGACCCTTTATCTAGCGGAGTATCGGTGTCGAGTTGAAATTATAAACCCCTAAACTCAGGTCAATAGTCCCGAAAGCTGTGAAAAAATCAAACTTCTAAGTCAAGGCAATCAAAAGCTACAGTCATTAAAAAAAGTGTTTTCTTTCATACAAATCGCCTTTACAAAAAGTTATAGTGCACTGCCGGCTGTCTCAGAAACTTGGAATTTAGCATAAAGGTAGCTCTTATAGCACAATAATAAGAAAAAATCTGAAAATCATAATTTTTTCATGATGACCTCACATTGCGTACATTATTCTTATGAGCTTAGAAGGTTCTGCTAACACTGCATCATCCCCTCTGCTAACATCCCCTCGCAGGTAAAGTTTTCAAATGAAGAAATTTTTCATAAACATTTTTTTTTGTTATTCATCATCATCGATCATCATCACCACAATCACCATCATCATTACCAATCATCATAATCAGCACCACTATCATCACCATCACCATCAATCAGCTCCACAGCCTCCGCTCCACTCAGCAGCCTCCGCTCCGCTCCGCTCCATTGTCTCCGCTCCGCTGCCTCTTCTCCACAGCCTCCACTCCGCCAGCCTCCGCTCCGTCAGCCTCCGCTTCGCCAGGCTCTGCTCCGCCAGCCTCCGCTCCGCTCCGCTCCATTGTCTCCGCTCCGCTGCCTCTACTCCACAGCCTCCACTCCGCCAGCCTCCGCTCCGTCAGCCTCCGCTTCGCCAGCCTCTGCTCCGCCAGCCTCCGCTCCGCTAGCCTCCGCTCCGCCAGCCTCCGATCCGCTCAGCAGCGTCAGCTCCGCTCCGCTGCCTCCGCTCTACTTGACTGCCTCCGCTGCAGCCTAGATTGTCTCCGCTCTATCCGTTGCCTCCGCTCCACTCCGTTGCCTCCCTGCCTCCGCTCCTATGCCTCCGCTTCATTGTCTCCGCTCCGCTCCACTGCCTCCGCTCTGTTCCACCAGCCTCCGCTCCGCCATCCTCCGCTCCGCTCAGCAGCGCCAGCTCCACTCCGCTGCCTCCGCTCTACTTCACTGTCTCCGCTGCAGCCTAGATTGTCTCCGCGCTATCCGTTGCCTCCGCTCCACTCCATTGCCTCCCTGCCTCCGCTCCTATGCCTCCGCTTCAATGTCTCCGCTCCGCTCTACTGCCTCCGCTCTGTTCCACCAGCCTCCGCTCCGCCATCCTCCGCTCCGCTCAGCAGCGCCAGCTCCACTCCGCTGCCTCCGCTCTACTTCACTGCCTCCGCTGTAGCCTAGATTGTCTCCGCTCTATCCGTTGCCTCCGCTCCACTCCGTTGCCTCCCTGCCTCCGCTCCTATGCCTCCGCTTCATTGTCTCCGCTCCGCTCCACTGCCTCCGCTCTGTTCCACCAGCCTCCGCTCCGCCAGCCTCCGCTCCGCTCAGCAGCGCCAGCTCCACTCCGCTGCCTCCGCTCTACTTCACTGCCTCCGCTGTAGCCTGCATTGTCTCCGCTCCATCCGTTGCCTCCACTCCACTCCGTTGCCTTCTCGATTTATCTTCGAAATGACGACCTTCCATATACACTTTCATCCCCTATTTCATCCCCTCACAGGTCGAGTTTTCAAAAAAGCTCAACCAAATATCGATTTATTTGTTATTAAGTGCCTAAATTCCAAGTTTCATGGTTTTATTATCAACAGCGACGAACTTCCACCATATAAACTTTCATCCCCTATTTCAACCCCTTAAAGCCTCTTTTTCGCGATAAAAGATAGCCTATGTTCTTTCCCAAGGTCTATTCTATCTCTGTACCAAATTTCATCAAAATCCGTTCAGCGGTTTAGGCGTGAAAGCGTAACAGACAGACAGACAGACAGACAGACAGACAGAGTTACTTTCGCATTTATAATATTAGTATGGATTTAACTTTTTGGCACGAAAATGCACTCGACCCAAAAAAATATATATTGCACGTCCAACCGATGTCAGCGCCTCGCATCATCTGGAGAGACGCGAGGAGCGGTAAATGGGGCGTCCATTTAAGTGCTGCCAGTGGTTAAACATCAACACGTTTAGGAGAAATTTTAAATAAATGGAATAACCCCGTTTACGGAATTACCCTAAAGCACCTTAGTAGAATATGACCAACATAACGAGTGAAGTGTAATTAACCTAACAATAATATGTATAAAGTTAGCTTCTTTCAATGTAAGTAATTCGATCAAGTTCATTCCAATAGGAATTAATAATGTTCTCGGAAAAGGGAGAAGCTACACTGGTACGCCGCATTCGGAACAGTAGCGAGAAGACGGTGAAACATCGCTGCCGCGCCGCTGCCGCGCCGCTGCCGCGCCGCCGCTCCGCCGCCGCTCGCTGGCGCGCGTGACGGAATGCAGCGATAAAACTTGTTCGTGTACGCGTTCGGGCCCTCCCGCCGCCATTTGCGGGCGTCCTGGTCTTCTCCCCGGGCACAGCGTCCGTTATCGCGCGGCCGGGTGCCGCCGCGTGGCCGCCGCGCGTCGTAGATCACGCGGAGGAATGCTTGTATTAGGAGCTGCGTAAAGCGAACTTATTTTGACGACGCGAGCCCGCGCCCGCATCGGAATTGTTTAATAATCTACCTGAGAAGAATTGCTCCCTCGTGATGAACCAGAGGGTGGAAAGTAGTGGCTTGTAGGTTTTACAAGCTTTTATTTAGTTTCAACTTTCCCGTTATCTGTCTGCCTGTGTGTCTGTCTGTCTGCAAACCTTAAAACTGTCTGCAAGTTAAATTCGACCAACTTCCAGTAAGTAGTTGGATTGACTTGAAATTTAGTATACTTACTTATGTAACTTGCGTGACAATACAATAATCTGGTAGTGACATCCTGGTAGCCCAGCCATGATCGTCTCAGCAGGATGGAACTGTTCAACGGTTAATAGCATCGACTTGAAATTTGGTATACAAACGTAGTTTGGGTGGTCTTAGCAAATGTTCACGTAAGTAAATAAGTACTGTAACCACAGTGTAAGAAAATGTATGTAACTGTGTGCGCTCCGTCCGCTCCGTCCGCTCCGTCCGCTCCGTCCGCTCCGTCCGCTCCCCGCTCCCCGCGACCCGCGACGCCTCGACCACTGTAATGATGCACTTCTTCATAACAAATACTTACCGCAGGCGATATTTCTTGTAAAAGTTTTTATCATATTTAAAGTACTTTTTCATCTCTCCTGTTCGGAAAGTTTAATTTTCATGGGTAGATAGCCGGGTGGAAAATTGCGTTTTCATCTCTAGGGTGGAAAGTAATTTTTTTTAATTTTTCGATTAGCCACGGAGTCGAAGATAATTGAGTTACGTCAATAACGCTTTTTTTTCACGTTTCGGCATGGCCATCTAGATGCACGTCATGACCAAGGAGCTTATATATAGGTACAACACTGGAAGTTGAACGCCGAACATCCGTTTAAAACAAGAAATTTGATCTTTATTACGTCACGAACATATTCCATCTCTTTCTTTAGTTAGGTTAAGAAAGAGATGGATGTCATTCGTGAAATGTGAAAGAAAGAGATGGAATATATAAATAAGTAAAAAAGGCCAAACTTCTTCGTTCGGCGTTCAACCTCCAGTTTTGTAGGCATATAAACTCCTTGGTCGTGACCAACTCGATTTTTTTATACTCGGCCGAGGCAAGTGCTAGCTAGCTACATATTAGTAATCTGTGGGCAAGTGGAAAGTCGAAAAGGTACCGTTGGAGGTTGGATATAAGTAAATTCAATTTATTATTATTCTCATTTTTTTTGTAGTATTTTACTTTCCTCACAGTCGAATTGAAAAGTAGTGTCTAACTCGGATGAAAATTACCCATTTGCCCTCGAACTATAGAAATATCTTGGGTGAAATGGGTCACTTTCCACCCTTGGTTATCAATCTACTATTGAATTGGTATCAGTAATGCTTGCAGAGCACACATGGATCGCACGAAGCGGCCAAAACCCGCGCCACCGCGCCCGCGGCCGCCGCCGCTTGTATATTTTGTTCCCAATATTTGGGGCAATATTTCAATATTTTTTCTATCAAAAGCTCCAGTTTGAGTTACGCCGCTCAAAATATTTCGTTTCATGCCGCGGGTCGCGGGTTGCGGGTGTATTTTCAGGCCGACGTATCATTAAGCGGAATAAGGAAAGAAAACACAAGCAGGAACAGATGAACCAATTTATGAGCAGCTTTACTCATCAACATCATCATCACGAGTATAACTTAGTAATACTTTTGCAATTTTCACTCATAGTTATTGGGACTTAATGCAATAATATATTTTTTTTAATTATTAAGATTTCTTATTATTCTTAATTTAATTTAATTTTCATTTCATAATTTAATTTAATTTTTATTTTATTTATTTGACTTCTAATTAATTGTTTTTAATTGTTTTTATGGACTTCATTTCATTAATAATAAACCAAGTCAACAAAGGAAAGGAAGGAAAAGGAATCAACAATAGTTATTTGTATCACAAGGGAGCAAAATGGTGTATTTACGGCGAGGGCGTACATTGAATCCTGAGCGTAATGAGGGATTCAAGTATTAACGCCCAAGATGAAAATAATTTTGCTCCCGAGTGGCTCATGCAACTTTTCACACCGAGCATTAAGAAAGTTGAAAAAAAATAATGCAAATATTATTAAAGAACTGCCAGCATAGAAAATAGCGTGGCTTTACAATTATCAACTTCAAAAATTGGCATTTGCAATAAAACACTTAGAAAAGCCTTGAACAGAAAAGTTGCACTTTGCTTCCTCTCGTCAGGGAGGAAAAGTTAGGTACTTTTCTGAAGGAGAGGTGTGAAAACTAAATTGATTGACTTATAATTTATTGAGTATCATAAACAATCTGCCAATGACTATTTTTTTTATTTGGTGTACATGTAAGTGTATCTGTCTCTGTCACGCGGTAGACCTAATATTTTTGCTGACAGCCTAATGACAGCTGTGTTTAGTTCTGCTACTCACCGTTAGAGGGCGTTGTTTTAAAAGTGTAAATAATCACATGAATGCTAGCTAAATTTTATTATTAAAAATAAATACTCTAAAGGGGCCTCAATAAAAACAGCTCATTTCCTGAGTATTTATAGCTTATTAAAAATTACTCTCGCTGTCTTGCGGCATGTTGTCGATCAGCTGATTCGGACAGCTGATCGCAGGTCAACGACCTTTATAAAGGAAAGCTCGGCTGAAAGCTTGACTTTCTTCGAGCACATCTAAGAGCAGCATCCAGTAATAACAAGCCCTAAGCTGATTATTTATTTATTATCTATTTAATTTACTTAATAATTATCTTCACATCGCCGAACTCAAGGCAACTCCCTACGGAGTAGAACTCTCCGAGGTCCTCTCAACGTCTGCACCTCCAGTAACCACCTGGTCAGCGCTCCGGCTGCTCAAAAGGCTTCCGACCAGCACGTCCAGCCGCTACTCCACCTGCGCCACCTGAACACCCGGCCTAGGGAAGTGCCTGCCGTAATTCCTGATCCAACCACTTGTACAAACCTTCACCCTGAAATCTCATGCCGCGTTCTGTAGGAAAGCCTATTTTTGTAAGCAACTGAATAAATCGAGTCTTCAGATAATTATTTGTTTACTTTCTCTGCTACAAGCTGACCCGCTAGCCGCTAAGCTCGACATAATCTTGTGTCTTCATTTTATACTTATTTGTTATCTTTATATTTTTTATTTGTATGCATCATTCATTACTGGAGAGTGTGTATCCAGCAATATGTTTTTCTTTTAAATTCTGATATATTATGTTGTTAACAATGACGATTTTTGCAACATTTTTGAGAAAAATACGTTTCTAAACATAGAATAGTGCAGTGTCCACATCGCCAACAGCAGCCCGCACCCTCACAACCCGCGGAGTGAGCTTTCATCAAATAAATAAAACCGTCGCTACAATCACAGTGCTTACTTTTAAAACGATTGAATTCGCCGACTATTCGGGGTGAAGAGAAAGTTTTCTTTATTGAAAGGGGAAGCGCTCCGCGCAGTGAGACGCGCCACCTGGCACCTGGCACCTGGCACCTGGCACCTAAGGCGGCGCGCGCGCGCCGCAGTGCCGACGGACGCCTGCGGATCGTCTCGCCGTGCTCGGAAAATAATACATTCACGCATTGAATTTTTCTATATCACTACCTACTTACTCCTCGAAAGCAAAGGTTAGAGTTATTCAGTAAACATTGTAACCGCCGCTTCGATTCCGTTGTGATTGATGCATAAAAGCATCACATGGGTAAGGTTTTCACAAAAAAAGAGCGAAGGCTGTCGACGGGCGGGCAACGAGGGTCGAGTGCGGCAGAGGCGGGCGCTGCTGCGGACGCGCGCGCTGCCGCCGCCGCCTCTCGCAGGGCGGGCGGGCGGCGGGCGGCGGGCGGCCGGGGGAGCGCCACGAGACAATACTGTCACCCGGAGCACCGCTTTGTGTCCGCGCGGATATTCTTCAGCGAACGGTAAAGCGACGTATCGAGGGTATTTTTTTCTTCCCAGAGCGACAGCTAGTTGTGCTAACGCTGAAATCATAAATCAAATATAAGTTATTGAAATGGGGCTCCGCGTCGCAAAGTAATGGGTGCTAACTCCGGGAAGATTAATAAGGCCGCCACTAAATCGTCTCCTTTGTCGGGCGGCGCGCGGCCCGTCGCCCGTCGCCCGTCTCGCGTCTTTGTTAATACAGTATATGTATTAAACGTGGTGCTTTTTGTGAAACTTATTTTGTATAAAAAACAACAGATTTAATACAATTATAGGTATGTGCACGCACGGGAAGTTTTTCGATTTATACAGGTGGTTCGGTTAGTTTAACCCTAAATACTCTTCAATAGTGTTGGAAATACTGATTCATATTTCCAACACTACAATACTTATGCAAAACGAAAATGACTGCAAAGTGGAAATAGTACATTGTGGAATTACCTACGAACGAGAGTCTATTAGAAGCCCGAAGTCGGACTGAGGGCGTTAATGAGACTAATGAGTCTATGTTCGTAATTTTAGTACCGCCCGTGCGACATACAATGTTTTTTATCACATTTGCGAGTAAAATTGTAAATTTGTAAAAGAAAAACTAATATTTTTTCTAAAATTGCCGATACCGCTCTTGACAGCGCCAGCGCCGCGCCGCGCCCGCGCCATCCCGCAGCAGGAGCGCGCGCTGCAGTATCAGTACGCGCAATGACTCATGCGACCGACCACGGGTTTCATGACAAGCACATTAAGGTCGAGGGTTTTATTTGGGAGGTTGCAACCAAGGAAGCCTGCATGTTACGACACTGTTTACGAGCAAGTGCGATGAAAAGATAAAAATAGATTCATTCAAATGAAAGATATTTCATTATGATTATAATTGCAGAATTATCAGTTTAAGTAAAAGCGCGGACACGGCTCGTAGCCATAAGGGCGAAGGCGAACAGGAAAAGGTCGACCGGCCCGGAGGAGCACTGCCGACTGCCGACTGCCGCACGACGAGCACCGCCGCCGCCGCCGCACACGCAACCATAAACAACGATAAAGGGACAAAGTTCATTAAGTATTGTACCTACTAGTGAAGTGACTGTTTGATCGCGACTTTGCCATTGCCGTGTTTAGCTTACCTTACCTGATTGCTTTATTAAGCTTGTTTAATTAAGTAAAAAGTAATACCTATAATTATAATGCAAAGGCTTAGAGGCAGTTCAGAGGGAGACGCGCCAGAGACGCGGGGCGCGGGGGACGTAGGTGCTCGCTCGGAACGGAGAAAAATTAAAAGGAATTTCTTCCGGCGACCCTCGTCATGCGAGCTCATAATTACTCCGGGAAGGCATCTGTTGATTGAATCTTAACAATCAGGATTAAACACGACTCGTAGATAGGCAGTTGATCTTGTTCGTTAATTGCTTTAAAAAAATGTAATAATATCGCGCGGCGTCGAGCCGATGCTTGGCTGCGGCGAGCGAATTTATTTACGACAAAAAGCGAGAGGCGCTATCTGTCACAGCGCGAGCTGCAAGAACTGCGGAAGATATTAATTCGCGAGCCGGCCCGCTGATTCCTCCGGGAAAAATAACGTTATGAGAGTTATCACTTCCTTTTTCGTATTATTTATGTCCCAAAGTTTTTTGCTTGGGCCAGGGATAAATATCTAGATCCCGGTGCTCGCTAGCACAGCGCCGCCTGCCGCCTGGCGAGCGTCGCGGGCGGCGGCGGCCCGTGCCCGTGCGGCGCCCTCGCGCCAGCAGCGCCGCGTGCCCAGCCCACCCATATACGGCTTCTATACGCATATTCGTAGCTTCGGTTACGCTATTCTGTGGTTACGCGCTCAGTTCAGTCCATCATTCTAGTTTTTTGTCATTCTCATCGGATTTACGAATATTATTAAATAGAAAGAAAGAAAGAAAGAAAATGTTTATTAACTTGTTTAATATACATTAACTTGTGCTTAGGTAACATACATCGTTTACATAACTTTATGTTTAAGTAGGTAATCTTATGCTAGCTGAAAGGGCTGGCAGCTCAGCAATGCTGAGGTACGGAACCACAGCGCTGATTTTCAGCTGCAGCCAAAAAAAAAACGTGCCATAATTCGTCATTCAACACGCATACACCAGCACAACACGAATATCTTGCATAAACGCAGCTATCACAAGGTCGCTGGTGAGCAAATGAATTATTTAAGTTCATTTATTAATTTATTTCCTAATACTTTAAAGAAGGTTCTTACGGTCAAAAAAATAAGAAAGTTGCGCAGAAAATCAAAAAAATATATAAATCGACAAACTTCTGTAATGTACTTATACGCATTATTACATTACTACAATGTACGCATTATTACTACCGCTACGATTGGAGACATGAAATTCGGGAGAATTCCTACGAAACATTTTGCGAAATCCTGGAATTCCAATTGTATTGCTATTTACGCTCGCAAAGCTGTGGGTAAAAGCTAGTTACGGACAAGTGTGGCATGTTCACGATTTCCTACTTACATAACCTGCGTCCATAATATTAAACAACACCTTAAGTTAGTTAAAACCACGACTTTAAGACAGAAAGTGACCATTACAACCATTTCATTGTTGTGTCATTTATCTTTGAGACGTATTTGAAGTTATTTGCTCATAATTCCGCAATCAGTTTCTCTTGAAGAGATACTCGTATTTTCTGGCAGGGTGTAGCTGGATTGTTGGCAGAAGCACAGAATAAGTAATAGTACAAGTACAGAAGCTTCACTGCCGTACAAAAGTGACGTTTAGGCATAAGAATCGTGCCTACTTTATGTTTCTCTGTCTATCGCATAACTCGTGTTCACTCGCACGCGTTGAGTCGCACTGAATCGCCTCAACGTTGGGGAGGCCCGGTATGTACTTGTAGCTCGGCGGCGGAATGGCCTAGTGACACCCTCCTGGCAGAAGTACCTAAGGTAAATATTGGGTATCGGACGAGTGGGCGCGCTAAATTTGAATAAGCTGCTCCGAATTCCAGACCCAAATTAATATTCTAATTGTCAGAGAGCGATCTCCCCTCGTGCGGCGTCCGGCGGCGACCGCCGGAACTTTGGATCTCATCAATTCATTTGATGGTTTGGAGGCGACTGTCTCCACGGCGTGAGCACTGCGAAATGCTACGTTCACACTCAGAAGTGTTGTTGTTCATCAGAATGTAATATAATATTAACTCGACAAAACGTTACCTATCACTATACATCGCTTGAACCGCGGTATGAACTAAACTAACTACTAAACGCCTTACCTTACGAATACCAACAAGTTGTGAATATTATATCAATGACTTGCCACTCAACTGCTATCCTTAGAATGTCAAAAATATTTAAATAGGCAAATACGTCTTGCATTAACTATATATTTTTCTCATTTCACTTAATTAAACCTAGGAAAAACTTTTTTTTAAATGTAAATGTTAGAAAGTAAACTGTTGACTTTCCTTAAACGCGCTTCTTTCTTGTTTCTGCAAAGTTGTCCGAGGGGGGGGGGGGGGGGGGGAGAGGTAGGTGGGCACGGATTGAGAAAATCACACAAGCGGAACAGGCAGTACCTACAAATCAAATCAAGGTTACGGTCGAGCTCTAATATTTATTGTCTCTGAGGCAATCTTTTTGGCAAATATGAAACGAGACAACTAAGTACGAATAATAATGGTACGAGTAATAATATTCGTAGCGAGACAAGCATTGCCTCAGCAGTAGTTAGCATAGCAGAAGATAGGCATTTTTATTCTATGATTATTATATGATTTTAAGATGGATATGCGATTGTAATGACGGTAGGCACTTGGCTCGAAGCGCCGAAGTCCTCCTGGACGATGTGGCTGGCGGCGGCTTAGGCTTGCTAACGATACAGTCATGTTCAGGGAGCGGCCAGTTGCGCGCCACACAGGTTGGCCATGTATTACTAAATACAAGTGGAAAAACTCATAACCAATAATGATGCTAGTTTTACAACACGAGAGCAGGACCCGAGCCAGGACAGTGAAACAGAACAGTAGAAGCACAGAACGAGTACCTACTAGTGCTACTGTTGGAATGCCGCGCCAAGGCAGAATAATGCTGTTATAGGTTGATTCACAATAGCCGGCACGAACGAATTAAACAAAAGTGATCTGACTTGTAAGTGTGGGAGTCTTTTTATGCAGGGGCCGCCAAATATTTTGCAAGCAATTACATAGGCACTTGTTTATACTCCATTTATTTTAACATTTGAAACTTAACGGTAAAATTTTCACACATTTTTAAATGAAACAACGAAACTATTTAAAATTGTGCCAACTTCTCTAGTAAAAATATAATAAATACCGCTAATAAATGTACATGTAGGTATTTTTAGTCTTTTTATTTTATAACGTGTGTTACAATTTAACCGTTATATCAAACCTTAAATTAAATGGAGTATATATACTTCTCGAAAATACAAACTGAGACATGGATGCACAGAAAAAGGGACCAGCGCTGGGAATCGAACCCAGGTCCTCAGCAATCCGTGCTGCGTGCTATAACCCCTACACCACCGCTGGACAGGAGTCTAGACACAAATTTCTCCTATACACACATATCTCAGGTTGCTTTTTTCTCTAGTATGTATGTACGAGTACGCTACTTAAGCAGCAGCACTAGCGACATCTAGTCTAGCTCTCATCGAGGGACACACTCTTTCGGAACTAACCGCTCACCCAGACAAGAGATGTCGCTACTAAGCAGTCAAATTATGATTGATTTTTTGGAGTCTTTATGTAATTTTTAATTCCACTCCAAATATGTTAATGTTACAGTTATCCCGTGTAAACCGGAGAATACTTACTTTTAATACGATTATCACCCGGATGCACCATAGATATTATTGTCATTAACTCATTTAATTCATTCGTGTCATCTCTCGTGAATCGACTTGTAAGACAGAAAATGGCATTCAAAGGCGTGCGCAGTCCTGTCCATGTTCGACACTAGAATCCCACATCGCACTAGAGGCTCAAAGCCCCCCGGTGTAGTCAGTCTGTTCCGTTCTGCGAGGCGCCTAATGAAAAACAAATCTCGCTGGTCGCCGACGCCGATGCTCGCTGTTCGCAGCTCATTAAATTTGTAAAGCGTCCAACTTTTTATCGTTAATATTCGGCGAGCGGGCGCGGGCGCGCCCCCCCCCCCCCGGTGCTCACGGCGCCGACGAAAATGCACTATTGACTCAATTTCGAATACAAACATATTTTCGAATATTTTTGTATCAGTTTTATCCCTTTAGTGTAATTCTTAAAAAACAGTTTTGGTATGAAAATATGTGTTTTTAACCCCCGACGCAAAAAGAGGGGTGTTATAAGTTTGACCGCTATGTACGTGCGTCTGTCTATCTGACTGTCTGTCTGTGGAAGCGTAGCTCTTAAACGAATGGACCGATTTGAATTCGGATTTTTTTTATTTGAAAGCAGGTTTTAACTTATACCTACTCTTGATTAATAACACTGCCGAATAGTATTATTATTATTATTTACAAGATCCCGGATATTTTACAAGATCTGCAGACGTGTGTGACGTCGTCGCTTTCTGATTTTAAGTTCTGGCCTGAATTTTCATGGATCGGGTTTGCAATAAAATCGTCATCGGCGACGGGAGGGCGCGCATCAGCGTTGTAAAGAGATAAACCTTGATGTGTTTTTGATACTTACCAAAATGTAGGATGTCCACGAACGTCATGTTACTACGAGTACTTTCCACGAGCATCAAGTTCCAGCAAGGGGTGGCGGGTGGCGGTCGGCGGGACGGCGGGAGGCTCGACAAACAAGAGATCGCATTCGCGCCGATCCAATAACCGGAGAGCGCAGACCACAGCGCCGAAGCCGCGGCGGCGCGCGTTTACACTCGTAATTGCTTAATTATATCTATTGCTAACAGTGTTGGTGTTGGTACATTGCCTACTACTAGGTACCATCTAATACAAACAAGTTGCGTTTAGACGCGCGCTTTCTGCGCTCGTCGATGTGAAGCTAGTTTTGCAAGATATGGTTGAATATAAAGAGTCATTGTAATATAAACACTGGCTCTGCTTCGATAGTGTATAAACCTTTAAACGTGAGCGTGTGTGAGTGTGCGGTACCTACAATGTACCTGATGTAATCGTGAACCACCGTACGATGTTTTCCCGGGTTAGTATCACATCGTCTAAAAGCAGATGGTCTAAGTAACGGTCTAACAAGCGGGTCGAGGTCGACGTCGTCTGCCAGACAAGCTGAGCTAACCCGTTCGAGCTTGCAGCACACAGCTTTGTATTTAACACCAAAGGTTGAGGTGTTCACTTAATAACAGTAGGCACCCGGGCAATCTAGCTTTGCTCGCAAATTTTTTGATAAATCGTGTGTTTGGCATACTACGTATTTAAATAAGCTTTAAAAGTAGGTAAATAGTTTTAGTCTTGGATGTTAGATAGTATTTATATTTTAATTAGGTAAAACATTATTTAAATAAATACTTACATACTTAAATAAAAAGTAAAATTAAATAGAAACTAAGTCGTGTCCCACTCATATTTGATCTGAACTCTAGACCTCTAGTTTACAGTTTCACTATTGTACAACTGCTGAACCATTACGCTGATAAGTGATAACAGAACTATCGAAATTACCGATCATATTCATCGATCGATCAATTTCGATAGTTCTGTGTGCGCGTAAAACTTCAACTTAAAAACACTGTAACTCGAGAACACTGAATACAACTTATACTGAATCGCTAAATTTGACACTGAAACGATTCAATTCCCACTCAAGTTAAGCGTCATGGTACGAAAATCGCTTGAAGTGAGTGAATGAAAATGTCTGTATCGCTGTCGCTAAAACGTGCTTGAACTGAATCGCAAAAGTAACGTCGTGGTACGAAATAGCGATGCAGTTCAGTTCAGAGCCTAAACTGAATCGTATTAAGAGAGCGTGGTAGGCCCCCTGAATTTAGGTTATCTATGGCCACATTTTCGAGCAGTGTCGCGAAAAAGTAATTAGGTAGGTATCTTTTAATGAGCATACTGATTTATACTTGGTTGGATACCGTGTTAAAAAAACTTTTTAACAAAAAAAATTAACCGCCGAAAAAACTGAAAAGCAAAAAATAATACCTTTTTTGTTTGACCTTAATCTAGGTACCAGTTTGAAGTCGGTGCCTCAGCGCGAGCCAGGAGTGGACCTATAGTCGTCTACCTGATGGGCTTCTGATGGAAAGTTATTATTTTTTGCTTTTCAGCTTTTTCGGCGGTTAATTTTTTTTGTTAAAAAGTTTTTATTTTATACTTTTTTCCCACCCTTGGGGTGTTTTTCCTCAAATGTATATAATACCAACTTCAAGGTATACCCTATCTAATAAAAAAAGAATTATGAAAATCAGACTACTCTGTAAAAAGTTATGCCTGGTCATAGAGTACAATGAACGACTGAACAAATCATCCCCTGTTTTCCTACCCTTAGGGTAGGAATATTTTTTCCAAATTTAAATGAGGCCACTCTCGGGGTATTTCCAATAAAAAAAGAATCATCAAAATCGGACTACTCTGTAAAAAGTTAGGTTAATATATATACTAGTTATTATATTAGTTAAGTTAATATACGCGTCGACTTGAGAACCTCCTCCGTTTTTTTCGTCGGTTAAAAAGCACTGTAATTACTGTAAAGTACCAACAATTTTTTCGTCCATCTCAGCCTGCTAATTCCCTTGTCTTCGTCCGCGCCATGCCATGACACCCATCTAGAAAGAAAGAAAGTGGAAACAAAACGATAATTTAAAGTGAATGTGTTTTCATTTAATTTTATTTGAATTTAAATAACGTTAGTTATTCAATCTAGCGCTCGGTTGCTTTCGTTTTATACTTAATTAAAAAAAAGTCGTCTTTAGAAGGATCCAATTGCCATTACATGTAAGTACTCCTACTTATTAAATTACTGAAATCGTTTCAGTTTAAACAAAGTACGAGCGTCTGCCCGCGCGCGTGCCGTAGCGCTCGGCTGAGGCTGTAGCGCGTCGGGCGCGTCGGGCGCGGCGGCAATCAAAGTCATAGTCAAAGTCAAAGTCAAAGTCAAAGTCAAAGTCAAAATATCTTTATTCCGTTTAGGCTATAACAAGCACTTATGAATGTCAAAAAAAAATCTACCACCAATCAGGTTTATATTAATGTGCCGGCGCAGTAATTACACGCGCAGTTCAACAATTACACATGTAATCCAATCTCACACGACTTCAGTTTCGCGGGTTGAGAAAACGTATTTGCAAACGCAAATCTACAATTCAATCACACGCGGCGTGGCGACGCACAGTGGCCTATCGTGCGAAGCGCGCAGCCGACAAACGATCTTCTTCGCTTCGCCCAGTGTCCGAATTGCGGTGACACGCCCGAGTAACATACGGCGGCGGCAGTTTCGCAGCGAGCGTGTGAGCGGCGGGAACGCGAGACTTTCGCTTGGGAATTTTATAAATACGTTCCCTTTCAACTGAAAACCCAGTGGTAATATGCGGAATTCCTCCCAAAACCCTCAGGGCTGTAGCAAATTTACAGCCCTGAAATAAACGACATTACAATTCTAGGCGAGTAAATACATTGTAAGGCTCTTTTTCATAAAGACATTATGTATATGTATAATGTGCTACGTGGCAACATGCGTGGCAACAACTGTTTGAAAAGTTCAACCGGTGTTGAACCGTTCGTGCTCCGTGTCTCAAGTCTCAGAACAGAATACTAACTGAAATATTTTGTGTTTCGACGAAAATAAAACGTAACATTTTAACCGCATCTCGAATTATGGCTGCCGCGCTCCAGGAAAATGGCGTCCCCGGACAAATTGTAGCCGCTTCCGGCGCCGCATAATGGCCGTAAACAGCGCGGACACGGGATAGCGGGCGACGGGGCAGCCGCGGCGCGCGCTGGCGCTGGCTCGGGGTGTCCGGGTGTCCGGGTGTCCGGGTGTCCGGGTGCTCGCGAGAGATATGCGCTGCTGCCTCAACTGCTCGGAGACAGACTGTGCTGCTCGCGACCGATGCACGATGCTAATATTCAGTCTGCGATATGGAAACAAAACGACGACGTAGAGATAGTCGGGCACGATGAGGAGGGATGTAGCGACGATGAATGTCGCTGATGTCGCTAATCCCTGGCAGCCCGTACCAAAGGTTATCAAGATGAGCCACTACATGCAGTAGTCCATAATTTACGATTCGGCCAAAACAAAAAAAAACCAAACAACAATACAAAAGGTTTTCGGCGGAATAATATTAAGCTAAAAGTTTTATTAGTGATCTTGTTAGGTGATAGATGGGTCAATCAACTATTTTACCGACACTTTGGGCGTCTCCTGCGTTACCAAAATTGTCTCTAGCGTTACCAAAAAATCGTATTACTTCCAACAAGATATTTCACGGTTTAATAGCTTAAACTTTCGTAGGATGGCATGTATTCATGTAGGTACACCATCTATTAAAATACTGAAAAAACATGTTTACTTACAAAATCTGAAATTGTTTGAAAAATGTCGCGGACAGATTAGTGTCGGTAAAAAAGTTGGGCCCAGATAACCCCGGACAAACGTGGCTTAACCTAGCCGTGGTAAAGCGTAAAAACAAATGTAAAATGTTTCTCAACTTGCAAATAAATCATTCATTACGGCGTTGGAAGGTATCCATTAAGAGTAAGAGTTCATTTAGTAGATATATTTCAATATTTCATTTCTTATTTTACAAAAAAAATACGTTGCTTTAAAGGACAACTACTCGTATCACACCAAGAATTAAAGGAATGCAATGTCTCTTGGTGCGAGTTTCCCTGGCGCGTAGCAGGTCTACGAAGACAGTGCTACGACGGGGCGGACGCGTAGCGCGTCTACGGCGCGAGCTACGCTGCGTGCGCGACAGTACATTACATTAAACAGCGCCAAAGTATATTATTATTGAAAGAATCGTTCGCTAAAGTTCCGGCGACAGATGTCGGCGCCGGGACTCCAGCGGAACTCATAAATTATTTATAACTTACATAATTCTTCCGACAGTAGATTTGACAAGAATAGACCGTTATTAAATGGAGCGAGGCGACCTCCGACTGCTTCCATCGACTTCGCTTCTCCATCATATTACTGTTAACATTTACTGACTTATTTCAACTTTAATAAGTGTTTTGCCGGTTTCGTTCATTGTTTATGAAGCTTTATTTTTTTAAAGTTGGCTATCTCATTCGTGTTCAGTATGTATCCGATGGTATCCGCAACGGCAATACAATCATGTAGGTAATTGTAGAGCTAGTAAATCAAGAATATACTAACAATTTTTTATGATTGGTCCTACAGTAAGAACGAGAAGGGAAGAGGGGAGGAGGGAGGAAGGTCGCGGGTGAGCAAAGAAATTATTTTAGTTCATTAACAACAGTTAGGCCGAATCACACACATAATAATAATATACTTTAACTTATATTAACTATTTATACAGTGAGCAAGTACTACAGCGAGACTTGATAACCAGCAGCAACGTGCCACTTGCCACGTGCTTTGAAGTTAAGCTTTTAGAAGTTAGTGTTTATTTCCATTATTAATGAATGAATGAATGAATGTTTCTTTTATTCATAGAAACATTGTGGTAGCTGAAAATCTTATATTACAGTAGTAATTAGGTATATATAGTTCGGTAGTTAGGTAATTAGGTAAAATCTTATATTACAGTAATAATTAGGTATTTCCTATTAAAATGTTTAGCCAAGGCAGGCATGTGAAAAGCAACTTCAGCTATTTAATCGCTCAGTGGTCAATATAGATAAAACATAATTCAAAATAATTGTCATCAAATCAAATAAAATATTAAAAGTAACAATCCTATATTACAATTAAATTTAAATATAAGAGATATTAATTAACTATATCAAATTACACAATAATAAAATAGTCATGGAAATAAAAAACAAAAAACATTCAATTGAAATTTCTTATAACTACACAAATAATATTGTGTGCACTTTTTCTCCTTTAGTGCCAGTTTACTGCTAGCTGATAAACTTGCTGCTATGTTAATAAACTTGCGATAAAATATTATGATTGATTGTTGGTCTCGAGTAGCTGCGAGACGACGCATTCATAAATAAGGCGGAGGGGGGGGGGGGTGCTGGCTGTGCGCGCAGAGGATACCTGCTAGCACTAAGTCCGCCAATCGCGTATGGATTTTGTAGTTTAGCAAATAATATTTATGCTTATAGATAGCGCTATTGCGCGTGTGTCTCTTATTGCATTATTCCATTTTTACACAATATATTTTTAGTGTCAATAAATCACTCAAACAATACATACGCCTTATCAATCAGTTATCAAAAATTAACATCATCTACAAACTACACTCTTCCACGGGCAAACAGCTCGTTCAAACTGAAAGGACGCTTCGTTGGGACGCGCCCGCGCACGCGCACGCGCACGCGCCGCGCGGGAGCCAGCCCGGCTGTAACACGGCTCTTGATTTATTTGTCGTTTACTTGAAACAAAAATAAACTTTCGACGTCAGCGTTGTTTGAACTCCCATCGAATCGAAAGTGCAGAAACAACCCGAACATTAAAGCTTGTAATGTGCGTGTTATACTGGCCTCGTTACAGTGTTAGTTAATATCAATTTCTACTTCTCTTGGGTTAGCAATAATTAGTCTAAAGTTTTTGTCAATTAATTTCCATTTTTAACTGGCCACTTGTAAAGCGGCGATTACACTGAGTCGTTCACCTAACGCGGTCGCCGAACTTGTTTCAAACTAAGTACTTAGGCCAACAAACGTCGTCTTACTACCGTGTTCTTTACACTTTTCCGATCGCCGCATGTACCATGCGGCAAACGACTTAAGCCGGGGTTATATTAGAGCCACGCCGCGTGTTGCAACGCTGCCTGACTCAACGGGCTGTGATTATACTACAGTATCGTGTCGCCACGCGTGCTGATTAATTTGTATGAATGCTTGTAGCCACGTGGTGATTATACTAGCGCGGAGCGAGCCAACGCGTCACTTCCCCTACCTCCTAGCCCACGCCGATCGGAATCGAGCGGTCTGCGTGGCGTCAGCTCGCTCGGCGACACGCGGGGCTGTGCTAATGTAACCACGTTCATACGAAATGTATGTAACCGATTGCACTCCCACGCGTTGCGACACGCGGCGCGGCGTGGCTCTAATATAACCCCGGCTTTAGTGTAATTGCTGCTTAACTCTCAATTAAAGTACGAGTACTTACTCCATTTTACGAGTACATAATGCTCTTAGTTACGGGTCGCGTCTTGTAGTCGCGTCGCGTTGTTAGTCGCGTCGTCTTGTTGTCGCGTCGCGTCTTGTTAGTCGCGTCGCGTCTTGTTAGTCGCGTCGCGTCTTGTTAGGATGTCAACTGATCTTTATGTACCTCCGTCTAATTTAACCATTAAAATAAATGTCATGACTATTTTTTTATTTAATTTGCTGTTTACTTTTTGGAAACATTCTGTAACTCATTAACATTGCAATTTACCTTCTTCCAACTGGTGATTTAAGTCAAAGTCCATAATTAATTACAGAACAGAATAATAAGCGAATTAATTAGCACGTCTCCGAAACAATCCTCGCAGGCCCGGCCCGGGTTATTGACCAATTATAACAGTAATAGAAGCAATCACGACCAGAAAAATATCGTGCGTTTCTGTTCTTAATTTACATAAGTACTTACCTAATACTTTTTTTTATGAGAGGGAGGCAAACGAGAAATTTATAAAGCCCTGTTTAAACATGCAAGAAAAAACATGCAAGTTGCAGATTTTTGCAGGTCTAAAGTTAGCTTCACTGATGTTTTCGTCGAGAATAAACCTACAGCGGCTCAATGCGATTCCAACAAAACTGTTAACGAAGCAGGCAACTACAGACAATCCAGGTGCAGGAGTTGCGGCTGCAGACAAATAACCCGCCGTGGGAGCATCGACTCAACTATATTCATTTAACTTGGGCGCTGACGGGGCGCGCCGCGCTACGTTCATTAGTACTTACTGCGAATGAGTACGAGTGCAGCGCCAGAATACACCGTGCGCTCGCGGCGCAGGGCCGAGCTCGGCGTGGCAGCTGGCAGCGGCAGCGGCAGCGGCAGCGGCAGCGGCAGCGGCAGCCCCGGTGATCACTCAGCCAGTTACACAATGTCCGGCTCTATATTGAAAAGGCGGCTTGAACGTGCCTTTACCGCAAAATATCATCTAAATGTGAGCTTCAACTGATTGGTTCAAGGAATTGTTGATAACGTGTTCTAATTATTGGAATTTCATGATCTAGCATTGTTTACAATCGGTCGACGACATGTAAAGTAAGTTTTTTTTTAAAGTTTTGATTTAAAAATTTGTAAATATTTTTTTAGCACTTCCTGGCATCTGGTTATTGTGTAATTCTGGCAACAATAAAATAATCTGGAACTTAGTGAAATTCTGGTGATTTGGCCAGGATCGTCTTTGCAAGACGGAACTCTTCGGACCTTTAATGACAATACCAGGACAATGAACAAAATTCACAGTCAGCAAAAAAACTGTATTTTTTTTACCATAAACTTTTATTTGGATGGTCTTCACAGCACGGTGCAGCATCTGAAGGCTCTGCGGCAACAGGCGCGCGGGGAGGAGGGGGGGGGCACTGCTCCATGAATAACTGATAACATTATTTGCCCGCGCTCGTTTCCTACGCCGGCTACAATTACCGTCATCACTAATAAATAGCATATTTGTTATACTATGTTACAAGAATAATTAATTAGTTGGCCTGGACACATGTCGCCGGTACGGTGCCGTCTACGGTGTCACGGCGCGGCGCCGCAAACGGCGTCGTGCCGAAACACGGTGCCGCGTACGGTGCCGTACACGGCGCCGCGAACGGCGTCGTACCCGGCGCGGTGCCGTGTATGACGCCGTGCACGGTGCATCGCTTGGTAGTTTAACTAGTTACGTTTTGCTGCTGAACGATAACACGCAAGTAAATATGCAAAATCTCTCCATCATGTTCATTAAAGACATGTATGGATTCACCCAATATGTTCGTTCTGTTTTTCTTCATTCGTCGTCTTAGCAGTAGGAGCAGGAGAATACGTTTTTCGTCCATGTCTTGTCACTACAAGCGATGCACCGTGCACGGCGTCGTACACGGCACCGCGCCGTGGTACGACGCCGTTCGCGGCGCCGTGTACGGCACCGTACGCGGCACCGTGTTTCGGCGACGCCGTTTGACGCGCCGCGCCGTGACACCGTAGACGGCACCGTACGGCGCATGTGTCCAGGCCTTATTTATTAAAACGAGAATTTTACATGAATATTAGAGCATAAGCTATATATTTTTATGTTGGAACTTCTCTGTCGCATTAGGTCAAGCCTGTAATGATAGATGTAAGTGTGTGTACAATAAATAAATAAATATAGTATAGGCGCCAGTAGCGTGGAGTGAATATTTTTGTTAGGCGACTCGGGTGATCGAGAGAAGCGTTAAAAAACGGCCAAGAGCGTGACGGACACGCCCAAGATAAGGTTCCGTAGCCATTCAGAAAAACTCAAGTAATATTTTTCTAAGGATTTTGTATTGTGTACGGAATCTTCCAAGTTTAGGTAAATATATTCATATTAATTTATTCATTCAAATGCTCATTACATAACATTATTAGATGGATTGGGTTTTATACCTTAGGCTGCTATTTACTCTTAAACTACTAATAATTCTCAAGCAATCTTAGCCATTTGAATTTTCCTTATTAATTTTATATACACTACCATATTTTTTTCCCCCAATAGTTTAGATTTAAGAGGGGGAAGGGCCGTTGATTTTAATGAAAATTGACACTTTAAAGTTAAATATTATTTATTTTTATTTTGGAAGAGATCGCTCTGAAGCGATAAGGCCGCCTTGCTTACCTTAAAAATCTCTATGTATATACTTTTTCTCTGTACTTTTACGTATTGGTGGCAATAAAGAGTTATTGTATTGTATGTATTGTATTGTTCATGCAAACGACGAGTATAAGACTATCCAACGATACCCCACACTATAGGGTTGGTCGAGAAAAAATAATCACCCACTTTACGTCATGGGAGTACCCTAAAAAAATTTTTTTATATTATCACTGTCGGCGTGACTGATATGTATGTTCATGCCAAATTACAGTTTTTAATTAATTTTAATTTAAGTAATTTTATTTGTTTGGAGTAAACATAATGAAAGTTGTACTTAATTTTTTGAGTAGCAGAACATGTTTTAATTTTTTGCTCCTGTTACAGGGCCCGCCCGGTATACCTATCTAGGGATTAATCGATGTTCATGCCAATATCGATTTATCACGGCACCGTGCTACTGATAGGCAGAAAGATGATTAGATCTTAGTAATTAAATGCATTTGAACGCACACCTTTGGTTCGGATGTACTCGCACAAGTGCTACTTGGAAACGAAATGCGAAATGTTATTTGTACCTATGATGTGAATGACGCCGCGGGCAGAGACGACGGCACGTCTTCCGGCCGGATACCTTGCCATATCCACGCTTAATTATTATTATTAATCCTTTAAAGAGAGCGAGCATTCAGAAGGAATACTTGATATCCCACATTTCTGAAATATAAACAGAGCGAAAAGGAAACTGTAAATTACCTAATACTCTGAGGAAATTCCCGTCGGTCGGCTCGTCATTCGGCCTGTACGGGCAATTACATTCCGGCGCGTTCGGCCGATCCCGGTATTCTTGAAATGTCCTCATTATGAGCCATATTACAATATGATTTTGTTTACTACCAGCTCAGAAATGTGCTTTGTGAGTTGCAACAAAACGTGGAGAAAGCAGCAGCAGGGCTATTACGAAACTCGAAACTCAAAGTTCGTGTCGTGCGGTCCCTCTGACACTTGTACTACTTAATACGACAGCGACGGACGGTACGATACGAACTTCTGAATTAATTTCATCCCAGCCTATATACGTCCCACTGCTGGGCACAGGCCTCCTCTCAGAACAAGAGAGCTTGGGCCATAGTTCCCACGCGGGCCCAGTGCGGATTGCGAACTTCACACACACCATTGGATTGCTTCGCAGGTTGTGCAGGTTTCCTCACGATGTTTTCCTTCACCGCAAAGCTCGTGGTAAATTTCAAATGTAATTCCGCATATGAATTTCGAAAAACTCAGAGGTGCGACCCGGGGTTTGAACCCACGACCCTCTGCTTGAGAGGCGATAGCTCAAACCACTAGGCCATCACGGCTGTAACCACTAGGCCACCACGGCTGTGACCACTAGGCCAACTTCTGAATAGGCTTTCGAATTTCTCAGTAGACCCTCAGGATCGGCAGCCGGCGCAGGCGAGGGGGCGCGGCGGCCGCAGCGCTGCGCTCGACGGCGGTGTACGTTACGTCCAGTGGTCGGGCCGGGGCCCGGGGGGGGGGGACGTTATCTCCCGAACGCGCGGCTAATTAATATAAATAATTGGGCGATATTTCAGCCGCCAGCAGATTAAGGCCGGCCGCGACACACGGCGCCGCTCCGCTAATTATGAGCACACATCTTTATGATCTTTACCTCGGGTTCCCGTTATCTTGCATAATATCGATTCTCCGAAATACACTTCGCATAACCAGTATCACGTATTTTTTAACCGAATGATACTCTTGCATAATCATATAGGTACTTTGCATAAATATCAGTTCGAATAATAGACATTTCTCAGAATATTAGATAGCAGAACATTAGTATCGCCGATTTTTATATGGTATAATGGCATAGCATAGTACTAGTTTGGACTATTGTATTTTCACGGAATTTAAAATAGTGCTAACCTTAACATGGCATAATAATATAGTTAAAGGAACGAACTGCTACTATAAGAGTGGATTAAGGTTAAATTAAGGCCAGCAAAGTAAGCGTGCTGTGACAGCAATAGGCGAAGCGCCAGAACATAACAGCAGCTTCATAAGTAGGTTGGGTTAGGCTAGAACTGCGGCCACAAAAGCGCGCGAGCCGAACGAGCGAAGCGAACGTGCCGCGGCAGCGCCCGGCGAAGCGCCAGAATCTTACTGCTGCCAATAAAGGTTAGGTTTATACAGAACTGCAATTAAAACACCGGGTTGTTTTTAACGCTTCAAATACTATGAGATATATATATCTGTGTAATAACTAATAACTATTCGAACATATAAATATTGTTATCATCGATATTATGTCATATTAATATTCTGCTTTACAAAATTATGAGAAATGATAGTATGCGAAAAAATATACGCAAAAAGTAATTCGGTGATGATTTATTTATTTTTATTTATGTTAGAGAGTAGTCTAAAATAACGTACTTTCAATTCAGCACTTTCTAAAGAATTTAGAGGGTTTGCTCACTTTTTAGTACTTTGGAGGTCAATTTCTCCGAATAGGTTGAGTTTGGGCGGCTAAAACAAATACGTATCTGTTATTTTAGACTACTATGTATAAAAATAAAACAAATCGGAGTCGGACCGTTGGGTACCTGTCCTTGTTTAAAGCTCAGTCGCATCTGGTACAGGTACCTGTAAAGAAAGAGCGAAGTTACATATTTCCACCGGAGACAACAAAATGTTTTTCACTAAGGAAAATATTTATCGTTATTCGGGATAGAATTTACAGCGCCGGCCCCTCTGAGCCTCTGACTGGACGCGACAGACGCGCGGCGCGGCGACGGCGTGTGCTTCACGCGTGGCGGGGCCTCCATACGATGCCGGGACTGGAATTTAATCTTGTTACAAGTCGAACCTAATCCCTACTCATGTTATAAATATTTATGGCAGGTACCCACGAATGTTCCCCGCGGCTAAAATCGATTTCGGGTGTACGATAAATTATGCCGTAATAACGTGCTCCGCCCGCAGCCCCGCACTACTACATCGGCTGTAGACAGGTACCTCACTTTACCAGTCATTCAAAGGAGCAACCTGTCTGTACTCACGTGAAACTATAGATTTATACATAATAGGTATATATGTAGTATACAATATCTTTAACAACAGCTACAAGATAGCGATCAATACTTATCAATAATTGCGTGAATAATAATACTTAAGTAATCTAATCTAATCTAATCGAGATATTTATTTATAATTGTTATTTATCATTTTATCTAAAACTGATTCAAAAGATTTATATATAATATAAAACAAAATAAAGGTAACTAAAACTACATACAAACTAAAATTATAAATAAAACAACACACCACACACCACTATTAACAAATAAAATTAAAAAAAATCATTTCATTTTCATTTCATTTCATAAAAAAGTTGCCCAAAATCACTGCCAGGTGGTAAGGTGCCCAGAAGGCTGGCAGCATTACCACGCTCTATGGCAATGCTTAATCTTTGTGCTAAGAAAAAGCCAGCCCTCTGGTCACCCGAAGCTGTAACCAATTTGGACGACAATGATTTATAAATATTAAAAGCACTCAAACCCCAAGGACCCATGGTTTCTACCCCAAACGGTTCAAAAATGTAGGCACTACTATTGCCTACATATTTGCGCCGTTTGAGGCATTCCGCAGAGTCTAATCTAATTTTACGTGACTTTATTGTTACGTCAAATACTTGTGATACAGTACGGATAACTAGATGAACGACGCCTGTGTGTCTGAAGGGAGTGCAGCAATCAATCGGTGCTGGCACAACAACACGACAACTAAGACAAACAAAACCCATCGCGCGAGCGGGAGCCGGCCCGGCCGCCGGTGCCGTCCCGCCGAGGCGCGGCGCGGCGCGGCTCCCCCGTTTCTCGACCTCATAAAATCCATTCAAAGACGCACCAGTAAACAAAAGAAGTGAGGAAAGAAAACGTCGGCGTAATTGACTCAATAATCAAATGAACATTTTTGGGGCACTTTATCACGCAGTACATTATTCATTTCCGGGCGCTGCGTAGCACAGTAACGAATCGCAGCATTCCCCGGAGGCCGCCAGCGCCCCCTCGGCCTCCCGCCCGCCCGGCCTTGCGAAATAACAAGTTTTTGCGCTCGTTTGCGGTACTCAGATTTACTTATACAGAGCACGCAGCGCTGGTGATGTGCCACCGGCAAGCGCGCGCGCGCCGGCAAAGCTGCATGTATCAACAAACCGGAAACTCAAAGTTTAAAATGGTGTATTTACGGCAAGGGCGTATATTGAATCTAGAATGTAGTGAATGATTCTATAATAGAATCCTGAGCGTAGCGAGGGATTCTAAAGTAGAATCCTGAGCGTAATGAGGGATTCAAGTGTCAACGCCCAAGATGAAATAATTTTGCTCCCGAGTGCCCCATACAACTTTTCACACCGAGCATTAAGAAACTTGAAAAAAAAATATCTAAATATTATTAAAGAACAACCAGCATAGAAAATGGCGTGTCTTTACATTTATCAACTTCAAAAAATGGCAATGGAAAAGTTGCACTTTGCTCCCTCTCGTCAGGGAGGAAAACTTACTTTTCTGAAGGAGAGGTGTGAAAACTCTTTTTTTGATCGATTGGGAAACGTTGATGGCTGTGATTGATGGGATGCAAAAATGTGTATTGCTCGCAGCAAGCGAGTGTGGCATGCCTTAGGGCGGGGCGGGGCGGGGCGGGGCGGGGGCGGCGGGTGACGGTCGTAAAACTGATTTAATGTTGTTGACGCAGGAGCGAGCCGACGCGCACCGCGGTGAGCCGCCGCTCCGCTATTTTCTTATGCTAATAACTATTATTCTACGTTAGTCTAGTTTTGCTAACAAAATAGTCTCCTACACCTTAATAGCCTTTACCTTATCGATACTAAATTTTTTAAAAAAACGGCCAAGAGCGTGTCGAACACGCCCAAAATAGGGTTCCGTAGCCATACGAAAAAATTAAGTAATATTTTTCTAAGGATTTCGTGTAGCCAGAAAAACCAGAGTTCAACATACGTAAGTACTTTTATAAATAACACTTGCATGTTACAGCTCCCATTGATAAATGTTATCTGTAATGCCGTATGTCTACTTTTTGCGAATAAACAGAAACAGCATCATAATTATACCACATTACATAAAATTTATGAATAAGTGGTGAAACGGGCGCTTTAACGAACCACTGAGTCTGTTTACCTCAAACCTAATATAACTACTTTATTTCGGCATGTTACAAGCAGAGCAGTCTACTGATATTTATTCATGAAATATTTGTGAAATGCATGCTTATTTTATTAAAGCTATTATGTTTAAATATTATTAAAAGAAATTGAACTTTTTGCCTAATTTGAGGATGTCTTAAGCCATTCATTATTTTAGCAACAAATTCGTATCATAGGCATGACTAATATTGATTGACATACTATCGAAACTTTTGTTGGAGTCAAAATACTTTTGATCGCTTACTGTACTTAATTAATTAATTATTGAACACATTTTTAATAAATAATAATAATTCATTTATTTATTCAGACAACAAAGAATGCTTAGTTATTTTGGACTCTGGACTCGCAAACAACTCTGAGACTAGCGTGCACGAGCAACTACACATTGTAGATACGTGTAAAAACTAGTCCATGTCGATACCTTGATAAATATCCAAAGAATCAACCGAGCTATATTTGCAAGAAATATAAGTATTCAGTGGGTAAAAGGGCCTCACAGTTTTACAGTTCGCCAGCAATCTCTGGTCCTATCGGGTGGCCTGCTGTCCGAGTTTTTTTTTATAATAATGTCATGGGACACTTGACGCCAATTTACCTAGTCCCGAACTAAGCAAAGCTTGTACTATGGATACTAGGCAACGGATAAACATACTTATATTATAGATAAATACATACTTAGATACATATTAAACATCCAAGACCCGAGAACACACAATCTTATTATTCATACAAATATCTGCACCGACCGGGAATCGAACCCGGGATCTCAAGCTTCGTAGTCAGGTTCTCTAACCACTTGGCCATCCGGTCGTTCTGCGTAGCCCACTACTAAAACAATTATTGCCTGCATGCCGTGCCGGTAAGGGTCGTATTCGTATAGGTACTAGGTTGTACCTTTGAGTTACACACTAGCAGCCAGCAGGTCGTAATTGGTAGTTTGACACCGCAACAGCGCGCTCCGGCCACGGCCTGAATATTGTTTCGGGATCTACACTAATATAACCGCTCAAGTAGCGGGCGGTAATTGGCAGTGTACGCGCTGGAGTAGCATCATTAGACACAAGAAAATAATATCACCTTTTTCACGCAATTATTACTTAGTATGTGAATAAATTATTAATTAATAAGTCGCATCAGGAATATCTAGCGAATTACCTACTTGAGAATGACTCCTGAAACTTTTACATGTTGTTAAATATTAATTTGGACCGATGAAACATTATTATAAAAATGCGTTAATTGCTACAGATAAATAATAACTTATCATTTGTTCGTAGATTAATTGAGTATAAGTTCAGACAAAAGGTTAAGCAACTATACGGTTTTTGACAACAGTATCTACTTATGTATCCATGTGTATAAACTCTTTACCTATTCCTGGCCATTTCAGCGAAAAATTATAGCAAAGACGAATAACGTGCAACTGATGGTAGTTGTCTGAAACGTGATGAAGAGCGAAAGGCCACAGGCATAAAGTGCGGCTACCTGTAAGTTTAGTGTGTGTTGATGTTGCTGTGAGGTCGTAAACTGTTAGAATGTCTGCTGAGGCCGTTTGGGGTCTTCAAGTGATCACACACTTTCGTTTCATATTAATCGTCAGATCGGAAACTTTAACAGATCTGTGAATATGTGATGTTTAACAATTAACTGACGGGTTGATATCACTCGTCTATAAATAGTACTCGTGTGTGTTAGCGTGATAAGTCCCGTTCGTGGTATTTTGACTATGGATGGGTTGATATCGTCTAGCGAACTATTAATACGAGTATGTGGGGCCTTTAAGGGACCGTAGGAACGCCCTGAGAGTGCTTCGTGTGTGCAATAACTACACCACACCATGCTGGAACACATAGATTTCCTAGCCACTCAGCTTAGCTTTTTTATTGGGTTATTTTCATTCCCACACACCACTACCTTGGTAACTTGGTCACACAGTAAGGGCCCACCCTTACCCATGACCTTTGAACCTAACGTTAAACATAACGGGTGTGGCCTGTAGTATGAGCAAATAATTATAACATAGATCATACTCGTCAAAATGAACAACATTAGTTTAGTGACTTTTAAAAATAATTAGGTTTTTAATTTTTATTCAAGCAGAGGCTCTCAAGCAGAGGGTCGTGGGTTCAAACCCCGGCTCGTACCTCTGAGTTTTTCGAAATTCATGTGCGGAATTACATTTGATATTTACCACGAGCTATGCGGTGAAGGAAAACATCGTGAGGAAACCTGCACAAACCTGCGAAGCAATTCAATGGTGTGTGTGAAGTTCCCAATCCGCACTGGGCCCGCGTGGGAACTATGGCCCAAGCCCTCTTGTTCTGAGAGGAGGCCTGTGCCCAGCAGTGGGACGTATATAGGCTGGGATGATGAATTTTTATTACATTTAGTTCATTCAAAGAAGCAATGTAAAGCAAAATGGTTGATGTTTGTAGCGTGATAGGCAATCCCCTAATGATTTTAAAAGACCTATCCAACGTTACCCCACATTACAAGGTTGGATGAGTAAAAAAATCACCCCCACTTTACGTCTATAGGAGGTACTCCATAAAAAAAATTGGATTTTTTTATTGTACAATTTTGTCGGCATAGTTTACATATATATTCGTGAAGGTTTACTAATGTATCGGCGAATAACGTTTGGCAACCTGTTTTATTCCGCAACTTTTCATTTCCCAACTGTTTAATATTTCTGAAACTGTAAATATTTCAGGATTTTTATAAAACTAACCTAACCTAACCTAAAGGGTTCTACATGATGGCCCTGAAATAAATCCTGAAATATTTACAGTTATAGAGTTTGAGAAATGAAAAGTTGCGAAATGAAACAGGTTGCCAAACGTTACGTTGCGAAAAGGCAGTACTCGATTCGTGCAAAATTACAGCTTTCTAGCATTGATAGTCCCTGAGCAAAGCGGCGGGGGCGGACAGACAGACAGACATGGCGAAACTATAAGGGTATGGTTTTTGCCATCTTGGCTACGGAACCCTAAAAAAGGAAAAACTAAAGACTCCATTATTTTTAAAAGTCGCTGAACTAATATTGTTTAAGTGTGACGAGTATGATCTATGTTTTAATTATTTGCTCGTATTGCAGGCCACACCCGGTATACGTAGAAAATACGGTACATTTACCTCCGCCGCATCGCAACCTCCAGCGATATCTCTGGGTCTCTCGGTCTCTCGAAAATAAAACAATCACGCAGCTTTTTTCCTTCCGAAGGAAAATATTTAATATTGAACCGAGTAGGTACTATACTACCTATACAGTACGGAATTATGCAGACAAAAGTGACAGCGAAGCAACCCTCGCTGTGGCGGCACAATCTGCTTACGCGCGATCCATTACCGCGGGAGATTATGTTGACATTGCGCTGCGCGTCACCGGCACGCGCGCCGCGCCGTGTCACACATCCGTGCCACACGCGACGTGCCACACGCGACGTGCCACACGCGACGTGCCACACGCGACGCGTGCCACACGCGCCCCCGCACCGGCCGAGGAGTGCGGCGTGCGGTCGCCGAACGGCTTAATTGACACTTGTGCAGTGATTGAAACGTCGGAGCAGGCGCCGGCGGCCGCAGCGACGAGGGTTCCAGATGGCAAGTTAGCGGTTTAGCCGGCGACCGCCGCTCGACCAACACCGAAATTACCTTCTCTTTGAAATAAGACTAAGTACTTAAATGTACATGTACTTATAAACATGACATGTTATGGAACATTACATGACATGTGTTATTGACATTTAGCCGTTTTGCAAACATAAGGTACTTATTCCTTTTGATAGGAAATGAAATCTTAACAAAAGTTTTGTATAGTACGTAGGTGTACTATTTTTGCGATATCTTGACGAATATGTATAACGCATTGCATACAGTAAATGCATTACCATTTTTTTACTATTCTACGTGTCAGTCGGCACATTGTAGAGTAGCTATAGGTATAGGCTTGTTAACGATGACATGGTAAGTTTTTATTTGTTATTAGTTAGTAACATCTCACGTAACACAACTTACTCCCCTTCCTATAAATAGAGTAATACCATGGGAGTCCGAATTGTGAAACGGGTTGTTAGGAGGAGCGCCGCGCCCTTTGCCGCCGACGCTATTATTTTTAATTGTTTGTTCTTTCACCGCGCTCGACGCGCGCAAAGCGAGCACAAAAGAAATTCGAACGACATTCAGCGGAGACGGGAGGCAGGCGGCTGGTAGCTGACTTTTGCCTACTAAGTAAATATAAAATAGTAATAAATCATCGACTTCGACTATTATATCCCGTTAGTACACATTTAAATCTAATTATAATTTTCATTGACAAGTGAAACATGTAGTCCACAACAATGTTTCATGTATGGAGTGTCGACCCGGCCCGCTGCCGAGCACAGGAGGTTGTGGGGCCCGCACCTGGCAGCACCCCTGATGCCCTCCAATGCAGAGCACTCCCGCCAGCACCAGAATTGCCTTATTATCTATACCCGTAACACTCCATAGACCCTCTTCCTTCGTCTATTTAATGTCGCCCCAAGCTACAAGTGTATAGAAAGTACAAGTTCTAATCCTTCGGTAAATCACGTTTATCCTTACTGGCAAGGCTGTCCGTTGATTCTCTCTCAATGACCGGAACGTCATCAAATATGTGACCAATTTATTTACAAGTCTTCACTCTTTTAAGAGGATTACAATTCAAATAGATTCGAGGGACGTCAAGTATTGTTTAAACATAAGGTTCAATAATCTATTTTATTTGTTTTGGTGATTGCTATATTTAAGTAAGTATTTATATTATTTTTTGGATGATGGTCAATGATTTCTTCACTTTAGGTAAGTTCATTGGGGTCTGGACTTCTCCGCTTCGTTGAGCAATTCAATAAAACTTATTGATTATGATAAAAAAGAGAAATATTTTCTCTAAGCGCCGGCGCCGGCACGTGGCGCGTCCTGTTGATTCGATTTAGCGACGCTCGTTACACCGAGATTTAAGAGCATCTAAGTTTACGTAACTCGAAATTTAAAGCAATAAATACGTGCCTAACAATCAAATGATGATCAATAACTTACCAAGAATAGGTAAATGTCTAGTTTGTCATTTATGAGCGATTTACTTATCTTTGCATACACTATTAACCAACTATCAACCGTCTCAAATAGAGAAGGGCGAGGAAACAATGGGATCGATTTAATTGAAACAGTGATTAAACAGTGTCCATTCCGAGCGACGGCGGCAAACAAAGCCGCGGCGCCGCTGCCCGAGGAACCACTTCACAGCCGGTGTCTGCTGGCGCGCGTACGTCTGCCGAGCTATATGACATGTTTGTTTTCGAAATGTTAGTCACTACTCCAATGGTGCGAGTGTGTGGATTGCGATACCTATTCAAATGAAGCTGAAATTACTTATACAATTTATTTCGATTTCTAAACTAGCTACCCGTTACGGCTTAAGTGCATACCAATGAAAGAATCAAACCAAATCTTCCCTTAGCATCTTCACTCAATTTTCAATTTTTTTTTCAAAGAAATGTCCTTAGTCCGTAACTTAACCAACAAAAAGTTGGAAAACCCCCGACTTTAAATAAAATAAATAAATATCATGGGACACTTGACACCAATTGACCTAGTCCCAAACTAAGCAAAGCTTGTACTATGGATACTAGGCAAGAGATAAACATATTTATATAGATAAATACATACTTAAATACGTATTAAACATCCAAGACCCGAGAACAAACATTCGTGTTATTCACACAAATATCTGCCCCGGCCGCGAATCGAACCCGGGCTCAAGCTTCGTAGTCAGGTTGTCTAATGGCCATCCGGTCGTCAACTTTGCCACTTCAAAGTTCATATCTCGAAAACAAACAAATAAAAACCACATTCAAATCGGTCCACCCGTTTAAGAGCTGCGGTGCCACAGACACACATAGCGGTCAAACTTATAACACCCCTCTTTTTGCGTCGGGCGGGGGTTAATTACAAAATAACAAAAATTTTAGCCCAATACGAGTATGTGCTGCTGTTCTGACTCTGACTGAATATTACTTAGCTTTAGTTTAGCTAGATTAAAAATATTCATTAGTTTCATTACATTACTCAGTACATTTTCTCCTAAATATTCCGACACGTCTTAATTGTTCAATTATCCTTAAAAATGGAGAATAAGACTTTTCAGTACAATCAGAAAGGAAGAATGAATAGAAATCGCAAAGTTTCAAACAATAGAAAACTTGAGCAACGTCGCGGACCTATTAAAATAATTGCAACAACATTTAAAATTCTGCCGCCGCAGAAATGTAAAATGAAACGTGACGATCGCTCGGGCGCCGGGAAAAATGACGGTGATAATTGATTTGTTTAAAACCGGGTGACACGCGCGAGCGGAACAGGCGAGCGGAATTAATATCGGCTGATGTATGGCGCCGGAGCGAGCCGGGCCGCGGAGGATTAATCGGAGCGACGAGCCACGACACGAGCCACCAATAAGCGGAGAGTGCGCCGCCAGCACCTCGCAGGGTCCAGTTTGCGGCAACTACGGTCGTGTGATGTTGCCGCATTCGCCGCTGCACTGCCACTGCCGCAGCAGCAGCAGCCACTGACTTGACGCACGCCTGCAGAGGAGCGCAGAATAAGCTGGAGCTGGCGAGCGGTCACCAACTACTAACGCTGATAGGGGGCTCTCCGCCGTGTGGGATTACCATCTCCTCAGTCACGTCCCGTGTCCCGTGCTGACGCAGGTCTCTTCTCAGATGAAGGGCCTTTTCACGCGACGCGCGCACACCCAGTGCTGATTGCTTTACCCCTGAGCTTTGCTTTGAGGTGTCCCTTGTATTATCACGATGTTTTCACGATCCGGAAAACGGAAATTCGCCGAAGAACTACAGTCATTGACAAGCTCGAAGAAATATACAGTTGAAATGGCCATGGGCGGCCACAATCGCTCGTGTTTTTCGGAACAGATAGCCGTTGGAAGCGAAAGTTTCTCGAGTGAGAACCATGAACCGGAAGGCAAGCGTTGTTGTGGGCAACCGGGTAATGCACGTAGCGAGTTGTTGTTCATTGCGGCGTTCCAAGGGTGAAGTTTTTATTCAAGAGTGGATGTTTCCCAGTTGATAATGATGATGACGACCACGATGTTTTCCATTTCGCACTTAAATTGCGAAAAACTCAGAGGTACGAGCCCGGACTCGAACCCACGGTCCTCTTCTATAGTTTAAGTCACTAGCCTCATGGCATGGGTTTGTAGAACAATGGAAAATAGTTCCTAATATTTACGTGCAATGTGGCTTGAAACTTTGTTACAATAATATACAAATCATCATCCCAACCTACATACGTCCCACTGCTGGGCACAGGCCTCCTCTCAGAATCAAAAGGCCTGGGATGTAGCTTCCACGCGGGCCCAGTGCAGATTGGACACTTCACAACATTTTGTTCCACTACTTCATTTTGTTTTATATAAAAATACCCCAGTCACCTAACACCTCCGCTCTAAGTAAAATCAACATTAATTCAGATAAGCAATTTTTTGCATTAAAAATTAGGTCAGGTAATTTGCAAATATATTCTTCAATAATAAACCAAAACTTATCATCGCGACAGTAAAATTTTATAAAAAATAATCTTTAATAATTCTGTAATAATCAGGCTGTAAGCCTATTTACTCGTTTTATTTATGTTCTTTGTAACACGTGTAAAATCCACTTTTTTTTTTAATGGAACTTAAAAAAAGGCTTCGTATTTTCTAAAGCAAAAATTAAAAATTAATTACGATAGAGGCATAAAAGGTAAGTATAGTTAAGGTTTAGGTATGTCTTATTAACATGTCTTGAGATTTTTTGTACTTGTGTTTGCTGCTCATGTTATATCGCTTTAACAAAATACGTTTTCCAATCATATCTATTGTTGGATTTTAAATGATAATTATTTAAAAGTAACAAGTCTTCTTTATACTACAAATTTTCAAAGTACGGGTCACTCAAGACAACCTAAACATCATAAATTTTACAATTCAAAATCACAGTAAGTAAAGTGCACACAGTATTTAAAATCCAATTTCGTGATAATATGTGACTTAAAAAATCTAATTTTATTTTTTCCCTAATAGAAATTAAACGTTTTACGAAATAATCACTTTAGGGTTTTTATTTTATTTCCTTTTAGATATATTGGTAGATTCAGCTTGTGGGTCTAAAAACTGAAATATTCAAACATATTTTGACAGTAAATTTACTGAAATAACATTTTTGCTCAAAAAAATCATCTATTTTAAGATAAATTTTTTTTACCATCTTCCGGAACCAAATTTTGGTGGATTCGTAAATATAGGTTCTTAAAGTTGCACGTGAAGCCGTATACAAAAAAATATCCTTATAATATCGAATTATTTCCAAAAAACCTGTAAAATGACCACCTAAGCTAAAAAGCAATAAGTTATGAAGTCGAGTCACGCTACTTGTAGACGTACCCAGTTTCCTAACTAGGACGGATGAGTTGTGGTTACATACAGGCTATAGCTAGTAACGGGGTAGGTACGGTCGCGGTGCGAGTGCGCGGGAGACGAGACTTAATCATCATTATTATAATGTGCGTGCCGCGCGGCGCGTGTGGCGTGTCGCAGCACTCGTTACAGTGTTTAAGTACTTCAACCATGACAATAAACTGTGAGTGCAGCGCAGCAGATCGCTAAACTGCACCAGCCTGCTGCAGGGCCAGTGCTCAGTGCTCAGGGGACGGAAAAGGCTCGTGGCAGCAAATTATGCAGCTACTTGTCACGTCAGCCCCGCGGATGGGCGCTATCAGCCTCGCGGCGCGGGGGGGCCTCTCCTCTGTACCCGCACGCGCGGCGGGGAAGATGTTCGCGCGTTACGCAACGCTCGAGGGTGGTTCTCCGTGCGGGTGCGAGTTATAATAACTGCGCGTAATGAGCCCCGCGACACCTCATTATCCGCCACCCGCCACCCCCCTCGCATTGTCATCTAGTGTGAAAGTCGCCCCCGCCCCAACATTTTGTCGACATTAATATGTTTGAAATTACGGAATCCCAATTTACAGCGTAATATTTTATTTCATCCTCATTTAATTTGTTATTAACATAAGGAAAAAGTATATTTTTTTAAAGTTAGACGTTGCTGAGAAATCATCGCTTTGAAAGCAGATTTTTAGGATTGAGTAATTATTAGGTCTTATCTATCTTTTAACATTATGTGCTGGTGCTGGGCTGGACACAAGGAATCTGGACTGTTCAAATAAAATAAAACCAGTAATACCTTAGATAGATACATAACAGAGAGATTGGGTTTGTTATCGTAGCGTAGGCAATCAAATTACACGTTTTAGGAAAAAACTACAAATTCGATCTCATAAGCGATCACGACAGTAATACCTGCTTACATAAGAACATGATCTCATTTAAGATAAAGGCTGAGAAAAATGTTTCACCCGAGAAACAACGGCTCCAATCCGCCTGTTGCCTTCAACCTGAGGCTAAGGAAAGTTATGTTGGACGTGACATTCCCGCGAATCTTGTCGGGGACTTACCAACTTTGAAGTCAAAGGCTTGTGAGCTTACCCCGCGCCGCCGCCGCGCCGCCGCCGCGCCGCGGTCGCAGACTGCGGTCCAGCGGTCGCCCACGAGGTTACTGAACCGAGAGCCCTCGACCGCCGCTTCTCGAGATTGCATTTGGCCACGGATAGTGTACTACTTAGATAAGATTGATATTCCAATCAAAACTGCTTATTACTTACTTATTTTCTCGAGCTTCGGATCCAATTTGAATATGACGTGTATATTATACGTATCGTATGTGAAAGGAGTTTTTTTTAGACTTTCCACTTAATTCTAGATGGGGTAAGACGTCGAGGGGTGGTTATTACGGCACCTCGGGCACTTGGCCGTGCTCGAGGGGGGGGGGGGGGCCGCAGCAGCTGCAGGCTGCAGCCGCCGCCGGCGGGCGCGCGGTCACTCGACACACTGACCCTCGCAGCGCCGCCCACCCCGTGACCCCCAGCACTATTACTCATAAACGCTGTTAAATTGTTACAGTATTAAAGAGTCTCGCTTTGATATATTGCTCTCTTGAAACACTTCGAGGCAACTTTGCTAAATTACAGCGAACCAATTAATCTGTTGCCGTCGCTGGCGAACAAATTAGACGAAATGCAATTACGTGGCAAAAAGCTCTTGTATTTTTGCAAAGTTTTTACAAAGTAATTTCTCATTAAGTACTTTCATGCTATTAAGTAGCCTGAATCACAAATGGATTACTTATTAGTTGGGTTTTAAAACGAGAGCGTGCCCGTGCAGTACAGTTGTGCTTATAAGTGATTTAAGTAAAGTGTTAAAAAATTGAATTTTTGATGTCCCTCTTTTGTGTGCCAGGTCAATTTCACTTATCAGGTTTGTGGATTTTAAATTTTAACTTGAACAATGACAAGTTTCTTATACTATGTATAAGAAAATCTAGCTTTGGCCAAAAAGTTAATTAGGTAGGTATCAATGAACTGAGCAGTCTACCTAAGTTAACGGAAATCAAGGAAAACACGGTGTAAGTGTAACCTATACTTACTGTAATAAGAACATACAAAAAATAAACAGAAAAAATGCAACTAGGTACTGTGAATTTATAAATTGCGAAGCTACTTTAAGCTGGCCTGCATGAACAAGCGCTCGGCGAGCCGCCGCCGCTGCGAGAAGCCGTTTAAGCTTAGGCATCCTCGCTGTTTAAAATACCAAAAACACACAAGTGCGCAATATAAAACTAATCCACAACCATTTAACTATATTTTCGCTGTCTGTAGTTCAGAAAGGCACACATAGTGCGCAACATAGAACTGATATTAAGAGAAGCAGTAACGTGAAGTGAGCTAAAAGCTCGGGGCGCTTAAAGTCGTGTGTAATTTTTCCCGTCCCCCTCCGGCTCTCGAGTTAATTGGTCAACAAATGGGCTACTGCAGCAACTATACCTCAAAGAGGAACGCTGCTGAGTACATATTACCGTATCTTAGTTAAATCCAGTTTTTTTCTCTTACATATGGTGCACAGGCTCCGTAATAATAGTTCGTTGAAAAATATATTGGTAGAGAGAAATTTCAATCCTAAACATAATGTCAACAGCAACTTTATGTTTCAAATAACGCATCCCGAAGGCTCGCCGTTGCTAATGTTTCCATAATATTTTGTGCTAAAGTTCTCAAATGGCTTACACAATATATTATTATCGACAGCACCCATCATCGGAGCGATAACCCGCGCCCGCGCCGCGCTGCAATCGAAGGGTCCCTTTGAGCGCGTCACGTTTATCGCGTAAATCGCGGCGCGGGCTGGCGGAGGCTTTATTTCGCTGAGGTAGTTTGTTGCGCATAATCAGCAACTCAAGGGCGCGACTACCCTCATCCCGCGGACTTTTTACTGCCGAATCAATTCGTGACCCCCCCCCGCGCCGCCGCCCGCCCCCGCCGCGCTAGTTCCCTTAAGTTTGTTTATTTAATTTGTTTGCTACAAACAGGTTCTCCTTAACATGTTTTTCTGTTTTGTTGCGGAACTTCAGTCGATTTATGTGCTACCGTAAACGGTTGTTCGCGGCGAGTTGTTCCGGCGGTATCCGGACTTATTCTACAAACATTTTGTTCTCGGGTTAAATTTAGTTAAATGACGTCATCCGGATAAACGTTTACGATGTTACTTTTACTCTTTGTTTTTGTTTTTCGCAGTTTTTGTAAAGATTTACTGCGAGCTCGTGCCTGGTCCGAGTTAGACCTAGGTATTTATTTTATACAGATATAGAACGATAAAGCTACTACGGAAAAAGTATGATCGAAAATGTGAGCAAAGAAGAAACATACTAACATTATAAAACTAGTACCAACTGAATACTTTAGGTACGTGAAAGTTAAATTGTGGGAAAGTAAAAAAAAAAGTTCAATGCGTAGATACTTAATAAAGTTGATAGCCGCGGCGCGCGACCCCGCCTCTTATTCAAATGAGATAACTCATTCAACTTGTTAACCAGCAGCAGGGAAACGAGAATTTCTAAATAAAAAATTCTCCGCAGTAAACTGGAAGCGACGTGAATAACAATATAATGCAGTTACAAATAAGTGTACCATCCGAAACAGAAGACTCCGACTCTTTTGTACATTTTATACCTAATTTGCTTTTCATACAACGTTTCTTTTAGTGGATAGTTCCACTTTGTCTATCCACATGATTTTGACACCAATTGACCTAGTCCCAAACTAAGCAAAGCTTGTAGGTACTATGGACACTAGGCAACGGATAAACATACTTATATAGATAAATACGTACTTAAATACATACATATTAAACATCCAAGACCCGAGAACAAACATTCGTATTATGCACACAAATATCTGCCCCGGCCGGATTCGAACCCGGGACCTCAAGCTTCGTAGTCAGGTTCTCTAACCACTTGTTCATCCGGTCGTCAAAATCATGTGTTTTTCCTGCTGCCTTGTAACCCCACGAGTGTCTTGTTCGAATTAGCTGCTTTGTCTCTGCGCCGCTCGACAATCAGCTGAGCTGGCTGAGCGGAGCCGCGAGCGGGCGGGAGTGCCGCAGCGCGCTCAGCCGTACGCTATAAAGATAGCGCGAACACTCCCAAACGGACGAATGGTCTGTTTCGAACGCTTCTAAATTAAATCTACCGAAAAGATAAACTAGCGACAGTTCCCGCAGGCTCAACTCGGCTTCAGCGACTCCGCAGAAGTTTGCAGTTATTTTAACCATTGACAAAAGGCATTATCGGCCACTGAGCGAGTGGCGCATGGCGGCGGACTCGGCGGGCTTTTAGCGGGGGCTGGGGCCGGCGCCGGCTGAAACAACTCTCTTATTGAAGCGGCTCGTTGTTGATTTAGGACGGCTCTATTAGGCACAACTAGCGGGGACCTTCACGCCGACCGCTATTCGCACAGATTTCATTTAAAAGAGCATTTCAATTGCTTAACGCTTCGAATATTTCCATTGTCTGTTTTATGTATAGTCGACCAACAAATTCCTTATCACCCGTACGTTCAATGTTCGTCATACGGCTTACAATATCAAAGGCTATTTTCACGGCAACGTGACAATCAAGCGGGTCGACAAGCGCAGCTGGAGGTCTATGGGGGAGGCCTATGTCCAACAGTGGACGTTCTACGGCGGAAATGATGATGATGATAATGTGACAATAAGATAAGATAAGACTTTATTTTTCAAAACACAAGCACACACAAACAGAAAACCCATAAACAACGTACACATAACATAATAAAAATATAGAAGATAACAAGTAAAACTGTTGAATAAAACTGGAAACAATCAATGAACAATGAGCCTTATCATTTTTATTAATTCATTAAACATTGGTAAAGCACTTACCCACTTGGCCCATACGGCTTGCAACTTGTAACATACTCATACTTGCAATTCATGCCACATACTCGAGCGTGCGTAACCTCCAGCGCGCGCGTCACTTCCACGGGCGCTGTAACTACGACTCGTAATTAATGTAATTTGTGAACAAAACCAACAAATAATCGCGCCCGCGCCGGCTGGAGAGAGAGCAACACTCGAATGATTCTCAGTTAATACCGAAATTAGAATTGTTTGCTAGCACTAATGCTTTCTAATCTAAATCACCTGTGCATGACAATGTATTAAGTTCCTGCTCATCAATCATCTTCATCATTATCAACCAATCGTCACATTACTTGGAATCTACATTACATTACCATACTGCGGGGGAACGAGAAGACTGGAAAAGCTACTTACACTAGATTTGAAATTGCAGGTTCTAGGTAATTATTGTCGCTTTGACCTGGCGGGATCAAGATTCGGAGACAATGCGATTAAAAAGTAACGGCTGCAAATAAGTGTTTTAAAACCTACATTAACAAACTACCTTTGCGTTACTTAATAGATACTACATATAACCTGAAAATTAGTTTCTTTAACAGTAGTCTCTCATATACCTCCTCTAGGAGGTAATTACCAGAGGCTGTCTGTTTTAAGTGATATAAAGTACAACTATACGTAAATACCATGTGGTGTTGGGAAACGCTATATGTCTTTAAATCCGGTCGGAAATTTTGAAATTCGATATTTTAGTAATCGGAATTCGTATTTTTGATATTTCGGATTATTATTGAGTCGGACTTCTTATTGTTCGGTGTATTAAAGTTCGGAACTTTGAAAATCGTAATTTTAAACCTTAGATATTTTTAATTTTCGGATTAATAAAAATCGGATTTACTCGTATGAAGATATCGGAATTAGTCATATTAGGAGTTTTAAAATCATTCGGAATTATAAAAATCGGTGTTTTGAAATTCGTGATTCCGACTTTCGGCATTTAGTTTTTCGTATTTATGTAGTGTACCCACCGTCGCCGCCGCGCTGCTGCCGCTGCCGGCGGTGATCGAAGAACCGTACTTAGCTACACACATAAGTAAGTACTTTTAAATTCTGCAATTATAAACGAAACAAAGATGCGTTTGTCGAGTTCTCCCGGCTTACATCGTCAGACTGAGCAGATCATTGGCTTGATTTGTTGGGGATTTCAAAAGAATCACAGCGGCTGATCCGGATGATCCGATCATCCTCAACAACGACAACAGTCTCTTAAACAAAATCCCTCAAATCTGCGCTCGTAAATAAATTAGTCGGAAGGAGAGTCTTCGTCCCCGAGCCGGACACGGCCCACTTTAAACTTTGTGGAACGAAGTTTACAAAGTTTTCACAATTTTGATGAAAATTGTAATTTAAGTCGTAATGAATTCATGATACGTTTTTTGTCATTTCATTACGTTACCTGGCTGTTAATACGAATGGCGTGTGCGGCGCGAGGCGCGAGGGAACGAACAATAGCCAGATTAGCACGTTGATTGTCCGCGCTCGTCGCCGCTCTCGCACCCGCGCCCGCTCCCGCTCCCGCCCCCGCTCAGTTAAAGCGCCGACATGCAGCTTTGTCCTGCGGCTCGCTATTATCCTATTACGATTCACAGGAGTGTGCTGCGATATTCTACCAGTCCAAAGGAAGGTACCTGTTCGGTTCGCTTCGCATACATTTTAGTTTCAAATACCAACCCAAGTTATAATTGAAGCACCTGATACTAATATGAAAATGTATTTTAATGTACAGGGTGTCTCTGACCATGGGGCTTTAAATTCAAGGTTTAAAACAGTTCGTCAAAAATAAACAAATTTCAAAGGAATTGTATTAAAAACATCTCAAAATGATGTTCGTTATCTTTAGATTATGCTATTTAAAACAAAATGTTCTCTCACAGTAGGTATATACTCATACAGATTCGGGTGATAGTTAATTTTGTAATAACCGCATGGCAAGCGGGTAGGACCCAATGTGATAACCGCATTGTAAGCGGGTAGGACCCAATGTGAGAGGAGGCCTGTGCCCAGCATGGGAAGCGGGAGGACCCAATGTGATAACCGCATGGCAAGCGGGTAGGACCCAATGTGATAACCGCATGGCAAGCGAGTAGGACCCAATGTGATAACCACATTGCAAGCGGGTAAGACCCAATTAGCAGAAAAGTTTTTCAACATCCGAAAAAACTGTTTATATGAAACAAATTGATTCCAGAGCAACATATGATAGTTATTCACACTATGTGTAGCGCTTTTAAAACGCGGCGCTTTTTCATCCAGCATTGTTGGATTGTTGACGTTGAGCGGTCGGTGGGTTGAAGTGACATCAAAGTTAAAATAACATCAACTTTGAGTTTTAACGCAACTTTGTCTTGTGTAAGTGCCTAGTTTGGCGCCAATTGGGCCAAATACAGTGTTTATGTATACTAAATTCGGTGTAATCGAGTAATGGGCCATATGTGCGGCGGCGCGGCAGCGGACCCTCCCGGCGCGACCCGGCAACTTTCACACTCGCGATAAAATTACCCGAGGAGATTGTTATCTCCGTCATTGTTATATTATTCTCCGCGTAGATACGTGTTCGCATAAGAATATGAGGAATAAAATGTTAAAGACCTTCATTGCGATACATATTATGAGTGGGACTCACGTAAAAATCATACGAAAAATCGACTGATACAGCCCTACTTAGATTGATGCGGTGATTTGTTTCTCAAATCACTGGAGCAAAAGTAATAATCGTTAGTTCGGTTTACTAATGTTTCGGCAAATAACGTTTGGCAACCTGTTTCATTTCGCAACTTTTCATTTCCCAACTGTTTAATATTTCTGAAACTAAAAATATTTCAGGATTTTTATAAAAGTAACCTAACCTAACCTAAAGGGCTCTACACGATGGTCTTGAAATAGTTTGCGAAATGAAACAGGTTGCCAAACGTTACGTTGCGAAAAGGCAGTACTCGCGCTAGTTCATTAGTCGCAGCACCCGTCCCCGTCCCCGTCCCCGGTGTCAGCCGCCGAGCCTCACGCGAGCAACACAACCACACCACCAGGAGTGCTGCTAGCGGCGGCGATCAGGCCACCCCGATCCAAGTCGACCTGTTCACCCTTCACCCTTCAGCCTTTGTGAAATATGCGAAACACTAAAAAGTAAGCAAAACACTGCGCTTTTCCGGAAGTTGTTTGGAAACGTCTCAAAATAAAACCTTTGCTGTGTACTTTAGAGCCTCGTATCGCTCGCTAGAAACTGGATTCAACGCTCGCCCGCAAAGCGAGTGCAGTTGTTAAAACGGAAATAAAGAAACTTCCTCGCGCCTCCCGGTGTGTGCCAACGGAGCGCTGAGCGCCCGAAAGGCAGCGAATTCAATCAACTGAAAACTTTAATTTGTTCACGTACACCTAAGTATTTAGTTCACCCCCTAACAACATTTAATATCGCGTTGCGTCGGAATTCAACGAAAAGCACCCAACTCTTACC
>NC_133485.1:252055-264502 GCF_025370935.1 Choristoneura fumiferana
CCGCGCTCGAGCGGTAAGACACAATCACACCCTGCCCGGCCCGATCTCATACTCGTAGCCTGCGCTCGAGCGGTAAGACACAATCACACCTGCCCGGCCGATCCATCATACTCGTAGCCGCGCTCGAGCGTAGACACGATCACACCCTTGCCCGCGCCCGATCATCATACTCGTAGCCGCGCGCTCAGCGGTAAGACACGATCACACCCTGCCCGGCCCGATACATCATACTCGTAGCCGCGCTCAAGCGGTAAGACACGATCACCCCTGCCCGGCCCGATCCATCATACTCGTAGCCGCGCTCAAGCGGTAAGACACGATCACACCCTGCCCGCCCGATCATCATACTCGTAGCCGCGCTCAAGCGGTAAGACACGATCACACCCTGCCCGGCCCGATCCATCATACTCGTAGCCGCGCTCAAGCGGTAAGAACGATCACACCCTGCCCGGCCCGATACATCATACTCGTAGCCGGCTCGGCGGTAAGACACGATCACCCTGCCCGGCCCGATCCATCATACTCGTAGCCGCGCTCGAGCGGTAAGACACGATCACACCTGCCGCGCCCGATCCATCATACTCGTAGCCGCGCTCAAGCGGAAGACACGATCACACCTGCCCGGCCGATCCATCATACTCGTAGCCGCGCTCAAGCGGTAAGACACGATCACACCCTGCCCGGCCCGAGCCATCATACTCGTACCGCCTCAAAGCGTAAGACACGATCACACCCTGCCGGCCCGATACATCATACTCGTAGCCGCGCTCAAGCGGTAAGACACGATCACACCCTGCCCGGCCCGATCCATCATACTCGTAGCCGCGCTCAAGCGGTAAGACACGATCACACCCTGCCCGGCCCGATCCATCATACTCGTAGCCGCGCTCAAGCGGTAAGACACAATCACACCCTGCCCGGCCCGATCCATCATACTCGTAGCCGCGCTCAAGCGGTAAGACACGATCACACCTGCCCGGCCCGATCCATCATACTCGTAGCCGCGCTCAAGCGGTAAGACACGATCACACCCTGCCCGGCCCGATCCATCATACTCGTAGCCGCGCTCAAGCGGTAAGACACGATCACACCCTGCCCGGCCCGATCCATCATACTCGTAGCCGCGCTCAAGCGGTAAGACACAATCACACCCTGCCCGGCCCGATCCATCATACTCGTAGCCGCGCGGTTCACTGCCACTTATTTGTTACTAAAGATACCTTTACTGAAGCAAACCAAATTTATTTAATTATCGTTAATAAATAAATTCATCTCGTACGAAATCTAATTGTGATTAAAATGTATTCTGATTCTTGTAAGTCATTAAATAACTTTGTGGCGATTACGCCTATTATTGGTTTGCGTTAATTATTAAGTTGTTGTTTGTTCGTGTAATGTAAACATAGTCGGATCGCTCGGTTATTTATGCGAGTGCATTGATACACACCGTCGCCGGCTTTCGGCGAACTTCGGGTATCCTCGCAGATTTCCGCTACGCGTAAAGAGCCGGGCGCCGGCCGACCGCATACGGGTTTACCCGACCTAAACGCGAGTATGCATAATAACCAACCAGAGGCGTCCGGGCATTCACGGGCCAACCAGGTGTGCTCCGGATTTACCCGAGCGTCGACGAAGCACACCGAGCGTGAGCCGGCCAATTGTATCCGTGCCGAGTTTGCCCGGGCGCTGGCGGAATGCGCCGAGCGTGCACCGGCCAATCGTATGCAGCAACAAGTCTGCCGTAAATGGCCGAATGCTGTACGAGTGCGCACGGGCACGCCCGAGCGCCGACTCCGTGTACCATCATAGGAGATCGGTTTTTCGTGGTTGTCGCTGTCAAACCTTTCTCGGAGTCGGACGCTGCGCTTGCGCCACTACCGTTTGCCAACGCGATACGCAATTGCTTACGCGATTTACGCTTCTTGCTTTTTGCTATTTGTGCTTTTCTTTATCTGACTTTTCCGTGCTGTTAATTCTTCTGTGCTGTGATTTTTACCTTCTGAACTTTTGTACTTTTTCTGTATTTTTATATTATACAGTTTACGTGGGAAGAGTTCGTTTTTATTATTATAAACGTTTAGATACCCCACAGTGGTGACCAGTGAACTTAGAACATTGTGCTTAGAAGAATTTTATAAACTATGCATAATAACGCGGATAACAGTGCGCGAGATCGGGCGAGTAATGGTAGTACGGAACATAAAGAAGCGGTAGTTTATCGTGTGGGTGTTAAGGTTCCGCCATTTTGGCCTGACAAACCTTCTTTGTGGTTTGCCCAATTAGACGGACAGTTCGCTTTGTCAAATATTACTTCGGATACGACAAAATTTTATCATGTCATATCGGTTTTGGAGCCCAGATATGCAACGGAAGTCGAAGATATTATTATTAACCCGCCCGACGCAAACAAGTACGAGGCTTTAAAACAACAATTAATAGCTCGTTTATCTGCATCAAGAACAGAGCAATTAAAGCAGTTGATGATGAAAGAGGAGCTTGGGGATAGAAAGCCCAGTCAGTTCTTTCGTCATATTCGCAGTCAGGCGGGCGCAGATTACCCCGATGAATTTATTCGGACATTATGGTCGAGCCGATTGCCAACCTTGCTTCAGAGCATTATTGTGACGCAAGAAGATATGCCGTTGGAGAAGTTAGCTTTGCTCGCGGACAAGATTCATGAGGCTACATCGAATGGTACTCCTCATGTTGCTGTTGCTTCGACATCAGCGTCATCACCGGCACCTGTCTCTGTTATTGACGAGTTGGGTCGCAAAATCGAGGCTCTGACTAAAAAACTCGACGCGATGTCAACACCTCAGAAACATCGCGACTCCAGGGCAAGGTCAAAGTCACGCAACAAACGTGACAAATCGTCCAGGAGCCGTTCCCGTGCTGGGGCCAAGCGTCTTTGCTGGTATCACTACAAATTTGGAGAAAAGGCAGCTAAGTGCATTTCGCCATGTAGTTATATTTCAAAAAACTAGCTAGAGAGTCGCTCGAAGCGACTACCGATTGTGCGTCTGTGTCAAGCCGTATATTTGTGACAGACCTTAAAACTAAGGTGCAATTTTTAGTCGACACTGGGTCAGACTTATGTGTTTATCCTTTAAGTTATTTGCGTGGGCAAAAGCGTCATAAAACGAATTATGAGCTTTTTGCCGCAAACAATACAGTGATTGCTACTTATGGCTCAATAAATTTGTGTATAGATTTCAATTTACGCCGAAATTTTTCTTGGCGATTTGTTATAGCAGATGTAAGCAAACCCATAATAGGTGTGGATTTCCTATCCTTTTATAATTTGCTGGTCGATATTCGCAATGCGCGCCTAATCGACAGCAATACATCGCTTGCATCGGTTGCCTTGGTTGCTTATTCTTGTGCCTGCCCGCAAATTAAAGTTGTTTCAGGTGACTCCTCGTATCATAAACTGTTACAAGAGTATCCTGATATAATGCGGCCAGTTGGAACTCCACAGGAACGAAAATGTAAGCACCAAACTAAGCATTATATCAAGACAACTCCGGGGCCACCTGTTTTTGCTAGACCCAGACGATTAGCACCTGATCGGCTGAAGATTGCGCGACAGGAATTTGAAGAAATGGAGCGCACCGGTATCGTGCGAAGATCTGAGAGCTCATGGTCTTCTCCCCTTCACCTTGTCCCTAAAAAGGACCAAGGCTGGCGACCTTGCGGGGACTATAGGGCTCTCAATGCTCGCACGGTACCTGATAGGTACCCAGTGCGCCATATTGCCGATTTCTCGCATAACTTGTCAGGCTGTACGATTTTTAGCAAGTTAGATTTGGTTCGTGCGTACAATCAAATTCCTGTCGCGCCCGAGGACGTGCCGAAGACAGCAATCACGACGCCCTTTGGACTTTTCGAGTTCCCTTTCATGAGCTTTGGTTTAAGAAACGCCGCACAGACCTTTCAAAGGTTCATGGATGAAGTCCTAAGGGGTCTTGATTGCTGTTTTCCCTTTATTGACGATGTATTAGTGGCATCTGCTAACGAGGCAGAGCATCAGGAGCATCTGCGAGCGGTGTTTAAGCGTTTTAGTGACCACGGGATTTTGTTAAACCCTAACAAGTGCGTATTCGCCGTTCCAGAAATTGAATTCTTGGGCTACCTGGTTTCATCAGATGGGACTAAACCTATTGGTGATAGAGTTCAGGCCATTAAAAATTTTCACGTCCTAAAACAATCAGAGAGCTCAGGCGTTTCTTGGGAGCATTAAATTTTTATAGGCGTTTCGTGGCTGATGCGGCCAAGGTACAAGCTCCACTTCATGGACTGCTTAGTGGCCCAGCTGTAAAAAGCAATAGCAGTATCAATTGGACACCCAGTCTAGAGGAAGCTTTCAATGCTTGCAAGACAAGCATTGCTAACGCTGTTCTTCTGGCACATCCAGATTCGTCTGCTCCTTTGGCTGTCGTCACGGATGCCTCTGACTTCTCCATCGGATCTGTAATACAGCAGAAAGTTCAAGGCCGTTGGCAGCCGCTTGGTTTCTTTTCTAGGAAGTTGACACCAGCGCAAGTCAAATATAGCGCTTATGACCGCGAACTCCTTGCAATTTATGAGTCAGTTAAGTATTTTAGGTATATGTTAGAATTGAAGCCATTCTTTATACTTACTGACCATAAACCTTTAGTATCCGCCCTTAAGAAACCCCATGACTCGTGTTCTCCGCGACAATTTAGGTACCTTGATTTCATTTCACAGTTTACCACCGACATTCGTTACATTGCCGGTGAGGACAACATTGTCGCGGATGCACTGTCTAGAACTGACGCTATAACAACCATAGTAGACCCTGACTCTTTAGCAGCTGCACAAGCCACGGACACCGAATTGAGGGATTTCATCAAAAACGGTTCTTCTTTGAAACTACAGAAGGTAGCTTTCGGGAATACTAAACTTTACTGTGATGTGTCCGGGACAGTCCGTCGTCCATTCATAACTTCTGAATTTAGAAAATCAGTTTTCGATAGCATCCACAAACTTAGCCACCCTAGCGTTAGAACTACCATAAAAATGGTTACTGAACGTTTTGTATGGCCGGGAATTAAGAAGGATTGCAGAAACTGGGCGCGAGCGTGTATTCCTTGTCAAACATCTAAAGTGTCTAGACACGTTCACGCACCAGTCCACAATTTTAAGCAACCTTCAATGCGTTTTTCCCACATCCACGTAGATATAATAGGCCCACTTCCGATTTCTAACGGTTATAAATACTGCCTAACCATCGTCGATAGATTTACACGATGGCCTGAGGCAGCCCCGCTACATGACATTACGGCTGAAAGTGTAGCCAAGGCATTTATATCTGCGTGGATATCGCGTTTTGGTTGTCCTGAAAAGGTAACCACAGACAGGGGAAGACAATTTGAGTCTAACCTTTTCAGTCGAATAGCGTCTATTATCGGTTCGAATCATCTGAAAACTACTGCGTACCATCCTGCTGCCAACGGTCTTGTGGAACGTTTTCATCGACAGCTTAAGGCAGCTATAATGTGCCACGCAAACGAATGTTGGACAGAAACACTTCCATTGGTACTTCTTGGTGTACGAAGTGCATGGAAGGAGGACTTGTCCGCGTCAGCCGCCGAACTAGTTTATGGAGAAGCGCTTAGGCTCCCTGGCGAATTTTTTGAACCGACATCGGACACACTGACTGACTATACCGATTTTTTAACTAGGTTACGTCTTCATATGAAGCAACTCCAGCCCAAAGCTGTAGCACGACATGGTACTCCCAAAGTTTTCGTCTTCAAAGATTTATCAACAGTTTCACATGTTTTTATAAGACGAGATTTTGTGAGGCGGTCATTACAGCCGCCATATGCTGGCCCTTACAGGGTAGTTAATAAAAATGAAAAATTTTTCGCCATAGACGTAGCAGGGCGAATCACTAATGTTTCCATAGATAGGCTTAAGCCTGCTTATATTCTATCAGATGAACCAGGTAGCACTACTACGTCGTCAACCACCGTTCCTGCGAGAACGCCTGTGGTTATTTCCACTCCTCCACGTCCTAGAACTACTCGTTCCGGTCGGCAGGTTACATTTCCTGATTATTATCGACCCTAAAGGTCTCCGGGGGGCTGATGTGGCGATTACGCCTATTATTGGTTTGCGTTAATTATTAAGTTGTTGTTTGTTCGTGTAATGTAAACATAGTCGGATCGCTCGGTTATTTATGCGAGTGCATTGATACACACCGTCGCCGGCTTTCGGCGAACTTCGGGTATCCTCGCAGATTTCCGCTACGCGTAAAGAGCCGGGCGCCGGCCGACCGCATACGGGTTTACCCGACCTAAACGCGAGTATGCATAATAACCAACCAGAGGCGTCCGGGCATTCACGGGCCAACCAGGTGTGCTCCGGATTTACCCGAGCGTCGACGAAGCACACCGAGCGTGAGCCGGCCAATTGTATCCGTGCCGAGTTTGCCCGGGCGCTGGCGGAATGCGCCGAGCGTGCACCGGCCAATCGTATGCAGCAACAAGTCTGCCGTAAATGGCCGAATGCTGTACGAGTGCGCACGGGCACGCCCGAGCGCCGACTCCGTGTACCATCATAGGAGATCGGTTTTTCGTGGTTGTCGCTGTCAAACCGTTCTCGGAGTCGGACGCTGCGCTTACGCCACTACCGTTTGCCAACGCGATACGCAATTGCTTACGCGATTTACGCTTCTTGCTTTTTGCTATTTGTGCTTTTCTTTATCTGACTTTTCCGTGCTGTTAATTCTTCTGTGCTGTGATTTTTACCTTCTGAACTTTTGTACTTTTTCTGTATTTTTATATTATACAGTTTACGTGGGAAGAGTTCGTTTTTATTATTATAAACGTTAGATACCCCCACAACTTCTTATGTAGATTTGTTTTTTTTTTAATAAACGTTGTTGAGTCTGTTCTGTGTTTCTGTCTGTTACAGCGCGCTGTGTGAATCGGAAGGCAAGAAGCGCGCCTGGCGAGCGCGACAGCTGCAGGCCGCGCGCGACCTGGCGGCGCTGCAGGACAAGCACAAGTGAGTCACTGCACACTACACACTGTACACTACACAGCTACACACTGCACACTACACACTGCCCACTGTACACTACACACTGCACACTACACACTGCACACTACACTGCACACTGCACACTACACACTGTACACTACACACTGCACACTACACACTGCCCACTGTACACTACACACTGTACACTACACACTGTACACTACACACTACACACTGCCCACTGTACACTACACACTGTACACTACACACTGCACACTACACACTACACACTGCACACTGTACACTACACACTACACTACACACTGCACACTACACACTACACACTGCCCACTGTACACTACACACTGCACACTACACACTGCACACTGCACACTACACACTGCACACTACACACTGTACACTGCCCACTGTACACTACACACTGTACACTACACACTGCACACTACACACTGTCCACTGTACACTACACACTGTACACTACACACTGCACACTACACACTACACACTGCCCACTGTACACTACACACTGCACACTACACACTGTACACTACACACTGCACACTACACACTGCACACTGCCCACTGTACACTACACACTGCACACTACACACTGCACACTACACACTGCACACTGCCCACAGTACACTACACACTGTACATTGCCACTGCACACTACACACTGTACACTACACAGTTACACACTACACACTACACACTGCCCACTGTACACTACACACTGCACACTACACACTGCACACTACACACTACACACTGCCCACTGTACACTACACACTGCACACTACACACTGCACACTGCACACTACACACTGCACACTACACACTGCACACTGTACACTACACACTGTACACTACACACTGCACACTACACACTGCACACTACACACTGCCCACTATACACTGTACACTACACACTACACTACACACTGCACACTACACACTGCACACTACAACTGCACACTGCACACTGCACACTGACAACACTGTACACTACACACTGCCCACTGTACACTACACACTGTACACTACACACTGCACACTACACACTGCACACTGCACACTACACACTGCACACTACACACTGCACACTGTACACTACACACTGTACACTACACACTGCCCACTGCACACTACACACTGCACACTACACACTACACACTACCCACTGCACACTATACACTGTACACTACACACTGCACACTACACACTACACACTGCCTACTGTACACTACACACTGTACACTACACACTGCCCACTGTACACTACACACTGCCCACTGCACACTACACACTGCCCACTGTACACTACACACTGTACACTACACACTGTACACTACACACTGCCCACTGCACACTACACACTGTACACTACACACTGCACACTACACACTCACTACCCACTGTACACTGCACTCTACATACTGCCCATTGCACATAACAGACAAGTTTCACGACTAAACTCAGCGGTTGAGGTTCCATATTGTTGATTGCAGGCAGCTAGAAGCAAAATTATTAAAAAGAGAAAAAGAATACGAATCGTTAAAGCGCAAGAAGAGGAAAGCCGAAGAAGAGGAGCCGCGCGCCGCCAAGCAGCCGCGGGCCGCCTCCCCCTCCCCGTGCCCGCCCCGCTGAAGCGTCCCTCCCCCCGCCGCCGCCCTCCCCCCAACAACAACCGCCGACACCTCGCCCGCGGACTCACGCCTCGATGACGCCGTCATCTCAGAAGACAACATTAGCTTCGTAAGTAATCCACTTTATACACTGGTCGTTTGCAAGCACCTATAACGTCATTCGCTTTACGCTGTGCGCTGCGCTGTGCAGCTACGGCGGGTGTCCTGTCGTACGCTGTTGAGCGCCGGAAGACATGGACATTTGTAACGGCGTTATTTACTGTTTTGCTCCTACCTGCAATTAGCGTAATAAAACTACATCGCTACTAGAGATCTTTGCTTTATGATTAACTAGCTTCAGTCTGCGGCTTCGCCCGCGTGGAATTCGGCTATCGCGCGCTGTTCGAGGGAACTGTGCATTTTTCCGGGATAAAAAGTAGCCTATGTCACTCTCTGGCCCATAAACTATCTCTATGCCAAAAATCACGTGGATCCGTAGCTCCGTTTCGACGTGAAAGACGGACAAACATGCAAACACACACACTTTCGCGTTTATAATACATATTAGTATATGGATTTAGTAAGAACTCTAGGGAAACTTGAGGACCCACCCGTGAGTGCGCGGCCAAGCCGCAAGCACTGAATTTCAACGCTCAATACTATAGGTAGTATTGTCAAACGCACTTAAATACCAAGTACTACGTGCTATAGAACACTATTCTGCTCTTGTAGGCTTAAAATAGCACCGCAGGCGGCGAGTGTTTGACATATACTCGTACATAGCGGCCGGCCGCCTTCTAGCTTCTAAAATGGCAGCCATTTTGCGATCCTCCGCAAGATTATAACCACTCCTTTAGATACTGTAGTAATATAATTATTTGGTGTGGTTAATGATTCGCAGAGCAGCCTGGTGGATCGCATAGTGCAGTCGCAATCCCCGTACCTGAGCCTGCAGCGCAGCGGGCTGGCTCTCTGCACGCTGCGCCGCCGCGCGCCGCAACCCAATCTGAAGGTGAGCAGTCTGCTGGGTCGCATAGTGCAGTCGCAGGCCCTGTACTGAGCCTGCAGCCAGCGGGCTGGCTCTCTGCACGCTGCGCCGCCGCGCGCCGCAACCCAATCTGAAGGTGAGCAGTCTGCTGGGTCGCAATAGTGCAGTCGCAGGCCCCGTACTGAGCCTGCAGCCAGCGGGCTGGCTCTCTGCACGCTGCGCCGCCGCGCGCCGCAACCCAATCTGAAGGTGAGCAGTCTGCTGGGTCGCATAGTGCAGTCGCAGGCCCCGTACTGAGCCTGCAGCCAGCGGGCTGGCTCTCTGCACGCTGCGCCGCCGCGCGCCGCAACCCAATCTGAAGGTGAGCAGTCTGCTGGGTCGCATAGTGCAGTCGCAGGCCCCGTACTGAGCCTGCAGCCAGCGGGCTGGCTCTCTGCACGCTGCGCCGCCGCGCGCCGCAACCCAATCTGAAGGTGAGCAGTCTGCTGGGTCGCATAGTGCAGTCGCAGGCCCCGTACTGAGCCTGCAGCCAGCGGGCTGGCTCTCTGCACGCTGCGCCGCCGCGCGCCGCAACCCAATCTGAAGGTGAGCAGTCTGCTGGGTCGCATAGTGCAGTCGCAGGCCCCGTACTGAGCCTGCAGCCAGCGGGCTGGCTCTCTGCACGCTGCGCCGCGCGCGCCGCACCCAATCTTAAGGTGAAGCAGTCTGCTGGGTCGCATAGTGCAGTCGCAGCCCCGTACTGAGCCTGCAGCCAGCGGGCTGGCTCTCTGCACGCTGCGCCGCCGCGCGCCGCAACCCAATCTGAAGGTGAGCAGTCTGCTGGGTCGCATAGTGCAGTCGCAGGCCCCGTACTGAGCCTGCAGCCAGCGGGCTGGCTCTCTGCACGCTTGCGCCGCCGCGCGCTCGCAACCAATCTGAAGGTGAGCAGTCTGCTGGGTCGCATAGTGCAGTCGCAGGCCCCAAAAATGCTAAACCGGCAGACTGGCTGGATTTTTCAACCGAAGCAACTGGAGGTCTATCGGGGAGGTCTATGGCTAACAGTGGACGTCCTAAGGCTGATATGATGATGGTTCCCTTATGATCGTGGTTTTAACATTTGTGAAAACTGATTAAGATAATATTATTTTTAATTAAATTATTTACTTATCTGTTGAGCTATTTCCACTCTATATTTAGTTGGACGGGAGTGATCCGGCCTGTAAAGTATGGCGACCTTGGCACCCGAATCATCCGCATCGGCGTCACCTGCGTAAGCAGCGCCGGCGGCACTCTCGTAACGTAGTTGGTGTAGTCTCCGAACAAAGATTTAAAAGTTTTGTTCTGTATGTATCTTCATATTTTAGTGTTTGTTAGCAGTTGTTTATGCAGAGCAGGCCTATCCACTTAGGTTTTGTTTCGTAAATCAGTAGATTTTTAAATTGCTTCTATTCGAGTATCTAGATACACTTTAAGCTTTCACACAAACAAATCTTGTGAAAGATGTATGTTAATCATTAATCAGGCACAGTCAAGGCAAAGTCTAAGAACTTAGTCACTAAACTCGGCCGTCTAGACAGCAACGATGAGGTGCGGTGCGGGGGAGAGCGGCCAACGTCGTACAGCCGTAATGATGGACAATTAAGATTCCATAAATTACGTAAAATAAAATCCCCCGGTCTGTCCGTTAAGTGAAGGTAATTACTACATATTAAAAAAAATGTTCACGAGGAACTTGTAGACAATAAAGGGGATGCTACACGGTTGCCAACAAGCCCCCGACGGCGAGGCGCGGTGCGGGGCGGGGCGGCATCTGTGGCGGCATTATCAAAAAGAACAGAAACGCCACCGCCGCGCGGCATTCGCTTTTTAACTCCCGATCAATCGCGACTCGGTATAAGTGTGATACATAACGATATTAAGTAATAATATATATACTTTACAAACTAAACAAAAAAATTACGACTGTCATCGTATTATTCTTTATTCATCATCATCATCATTATTACGACTTCACAAAAAAATGTTTAGTGACCTTTAAATTCTAGAGTCAATATATAGATCCTGATTGGACTATAGATAGTAATGAATGCAGGTAATAATTATACCCACATTAATTTATACATACCTTATTATAAGAATATTACTTGCATAATTACTTTTTGTGACAACCCTGATACATTTCCAGTGTCTAGCGATTGTCGCATTTCTCGCTCAGACAAAAGAACATTACCACGTACATTTTCTTACACTGTGGTCAAAGGGCAAGATATCGACAACAGCTAAAGTTACAAAAATATGTATAACACGACTTTATGCACTAAACATTTAAGGCTGTGCATACATATTTTTGCAATTTTGGGCGTGTCGATATCTTTGCCCCTGACTGTACTTCCTATAGTAGGATTTTTTTGAGATTGTCCCGATCTCGTTAACAGCCCACCTGTCGAACGAAGCACTGTCTTCGTATTCGCAATTTCGCAAATACTTCTTAATATTATTTCTTACTCTATACTTGTTTATTTTTTGTGTTATATGTTATTGCGAAGTGCGAATAAACATTTCTATTCTATTCTATTATTTTTATTGTCCTCAAGCGCATAATCCTCAGCTTAAAATGCACGAAATAGGTTATAAGAATAAAATATAACGACTTTATTATTTACAGTGCCTATTAAAGAGAGTTCATGCCTACTAATTATTATAAATGTGAAAGTTTGTGAGTGAGTATGTTTGTTACGATCTTCACGCTGAATGGCTGGACGGATTTGATGAAGTTTTGCAAAAAAGTTAGTTTATAACTTGGATTAAAACAAAGGATAC